>NW_020838026.1:1367375-1414875 GCF_003676395.1 Aethalodelphis obliquidens | reverse complement strand
AACTTCCTGAATTTCTATAAATAACTTCAAAGGCAAAAAGCACAAGGAAAATGTGATGACTCTGAGTATGTCAGAATTAAGACTTTCTGTACAATGAAGGAAACAGTATATGCTTTAAACACAGTTGACTTATTGGGAGAAAATATTTGCAATGTATAAAACACCAAGGAATATGACTTTGTTTCTGCAAAGAAAATTTTCAAATCATCAAGAGAAAAAGAAAACAGGGCTTCCCTGGTGGCGCAGTGGTTGAGAGTCCACCTGCCGATGCAAGGGACACGGGTTCGTGCCCCGGTCCGGGAAGATCCCACATGCCACGGAGTGGCTGGGCCCATGAGCCATGGCCGCTGAGCCTGCGCGTCCGGAGCCTGTGCTCCGTAATGGGAGAGGCCCGCATACCGCAAAAAAAAAAAAGAAAAGAAAAGAAAAGAATTTTAATGGAATATAGGCAAAAATATATGAATGGACAATTTTTTTAATTGGAGTATAGTTGCTTTACAGCTTTACAACATTGTGTTTTCTGTTGTCCAACGAAGTGAATCAACTATATGTACACATATAGCCCCTCTCTCTTGGACCTCCCTCCCTCCACCACGCCCATCCCCCCCACCTAGGTCATCACAGAGCACTGAGCTGAGCTCCCTGTGCTATACGGCAGGTTCCCATTAGCCAGCTATATTACACACTCAAATGGCGATCTGCCACCAAAAGACAGCCCTATCTCACAGGTGATCAAATAAAGGCAGATTAAAATGATGAGAAGGTGGAATCAGCTCACTTTACACATAATTGACTGGCAAAGATTGGACAGCTGGAGATATCAAGGGTTGTAGGGGACACAGGAAGTCTAGTGAGGGGTCGGGTAGCACTTAGGTTCAGGAAGGAATAAATTTAATAGTCCTACAATCCAACATTTTCGCTTCTGGGTCTATGTCAGCCCCCAGTCCTTAAGGGACATTGGCAGGGATGTCCCCTGCAGGGCTGTTGTAGTGAAGGGGACTGGAAACGTTCAAGCAGCACGTCAGCTGGGTGATGGCGAGCCCACAGGTGGTGGGCACATGGATGGAGACACTGCAGGGATGAAAAGCCACAGACTCGGCACACAGGGCACAGGGCGAGGCGCACAACCTCAGAACCAGAGGCCGGTGGTAAACGTGAACAAGGAGGGGTCAGAGCATCACTGACCTCAAGTGACAACAGCCCACGACTGCACACAGTTTCCACGCGACGCGTGACCGGAGTGGTAACAAGACTCATGGCCCGTGTGCAGTGACCGGGGTGGGGAGTGACATCACAGGACACGGATGGAGGAATGGAGCGTCCTGTGAAAACCAGCAAGGATAACCAACCCACTGTGAAACAGGCATAAGATTCACTCTCTGGCTTGTGCCGGAGAAAGTAACAGGCAGTGGGATTTGGAAGTTGAGGGCCTTCCACTATCCTGTCCAGGCCCCCAGCTCCTCTTCCATCCGGAGAAGGAAGTAGGCGGCCCTGGAAGCTGCCTCTGCTAAGGAGCCCTGGTCCCCTGAGCGGTTTCTTTGGTGCCGCCTCCTCTCCCGGAACTGCACTGGCGCTTCTCAGACACCAGAGGGCGCTCCCTGCCCGTGGATTTTAATAATCCTGGCGGTCCCTCCAAACTGGAAGCGTGAAACCAGAATCTCTCATGGGAGCCTGAGCTCCACCACAACACCCCACATCCTTCATTCCATGCTCTTCTTCCACTGCTTGAGAAATAGGAAGCACACACATTTTGGGGTTGTGGATGGCAGGTTGTAGAGAAGTCCAGAGAGAAAAGCCTCTTACCTGGTGGGCCGCCTCCCTGGGTTCTTCAGACGGCCCCTGTCCATCCTCCCTGGGGTTCATCCTCTCCCCCCGGCTAGTGCTCTGTCTGCCCAGGCACAGCCCCGCCCCTGCCTCACCCAGCTTTCCTGAACTGTGCCCCCCGTAAAGACATCTGCTGTTGACGAGTGTATTTTACGTCACTGCAGATACCTTTCTTTGATACACACTTTGTACCAGAGTAAAACCCAAAGGAGTCATGTTTCTGCTCAAGAGAAGGAAGGAAAGACCCATCAGAGCTCATCGCGGGGTTATCTCACGACAGAAGAGTCCCCTTTTCCGGCAGTGCTCGAGGCCAGACATCCACAGTGCAGGGATGCTCTAGAGAAGCCCACCTTTTTGACGGGTAGCTGGGATAGATGGTACTGAAGATCATTTCTAACTATTAATTTTTCATTTTTGTGAATTCAATTTGTGATCGCCAATCTGATTTCTTTAAAAATACATTTAGGGACTTCCCTGGCAGTCCAGCGGTTAAGACCTCGCCTTCCAATGCAGGCGGGTGCGGGTTCGATCCCCGGTCAGGGAGCTAAGATCCCACCTGCCTCGCGGCCAAAAAACCCAAACATAAAACAGGAGCAATACTGTAACAAACTTAATGAAGGCTTTAAAAAATGGACCACATTAAAAAAAATCTTTAAAATACCTTTAAGTTCCCTCTATACATGGGGAGAAAGAAAACATCTACCTGGAATACTCCAACCTTGCCCTGGGGTGACAGGAAAGTGACTGTGGGGACCGTGTGAGAGCACAGCGGGGGCGACCTCGAATGACCAGGACTGAGGGCGGCCCCGGATGGGCAAGTCTGGGTTCACGTCTCGTCTCCTGGACCAGGCCATCGTGTGATCTCCTAAATGCGGTCACCACCCTCTGTTGGGAATCTACCAGATCGCTCGCCAAGGCCCCAGGCACCATCGGCACGCTGACCCTCTCCAGCCTGCTGCGGGGACTGCTGGCGCTACTTGAAGACGTCGGGGGCCAGCCGGGCCGCCTCTCCAAGGGGACCAAGAGCGGGCTCTGCTCTCCCCCCTAAATGAACGGCTCACAGGCAAAGCCTTGGAACTTCAACCACATTAGCAATACAATCTGATAGAATTAATTCGACACGAGGATGAGCATCTTACCAAGGGTGTAAGGGAAAGGAAAACTCATCCCAGGGATATGAACAGGGCCTCCACTCACCCGCTCCCCGCACCAAGACCCACTGACCAGTCTGTAGGCAGAACTACAGCACCCCAGCCAGACCTACAGACAGCCAGATGTGCAGAGCTGACCTCGGATCTACAAAAACGCGGCCACAGGGCAGTGCCTCTCACGTGATGAGGTGCCCACCACCCGCCCACAGGGGGCTTGTCCAAATGCAGGCTCTGCTTCGGTGGGTCTGAGACCCTTCACTTCTAACAGTGCCCTGAGCAGAGTGTCTGCAGCTGGTGTGCGGAGCACAGAGCGCACATCGTTGGCAGGGCCTGGGGGGAGACGAAGCAGGATGCCCACGAGTCCACACGCACGGGGACTCCTGAACGCCTTTTCCCTCTTCTTGTGGAAACTGCTTTCCTTAGAACAGGCTTCACCCTCCTCTGTGGAATGTTTTGGGTACAAGGCTGCCTGAGACCAGGGGCTTGTCTGACAGGACCTGGGGTTCCGGTCATATATTTCATGAAACAGTTGCCTCCCTGCCCACACACCAGCAAAGTACTGAACCCACTTTGCTGGGGTCTTCACCCAGGCCACTGAGGAGCCCCTGCGTGCCTGGAAGACGGAGAGAACATTAGCACCAAAGCCCATGTTGTCATGAAGGAGCTGGTGTGTCACGCTTCTAACCCTTGAACGCCTTGCAGGTACTCACTTGCTTATTTGTTCATTTCTTTCTTTCTCATTGGGGGCTTCTACTGCACATCAAACTCTGCCCTAGAATCTGAGGTGTCGACACAAACAGGACTTGTTCACCTCTGAGTTCAGGGGAGACAGAGGTGAAGGGGAAGTGCATGGGCCCACGGAGCAGAGAGAGGCACACAGCTCCAGGCCTTACCCAGCTTCTGGGTAACATTTGCAACATTACATTCAAAGGAATATAAATCAGAAGTTTTAGCACTGGAGGGGACCACTGAAAGTTCATGTCCCTCCCAGATTCATGTTGAAGTTCTAACCCCTAATATGATGGTCTTTGGAGGTGGGGCCTTTTGGGGGGGATGAGGTTTCAATGAGGTCATGAGGGTGCGGCCCCCATGATGGGATTAGTGCCCTTCTAGGAACAGACCAGAGAGCTCGCTCTCTCCAGCTCACTCTGCCACGTGAGGATGCCACGTGAGGATGCAGTGAGAAGGTGGCCATCTGCAAGCCAGGAAGAGAACTCGCCCATAACCTGACCATACTGGCGCCTGCACCTCGGAACTTCCCAGCCTCCAGAACTGTGAGAAATCAATGTCCATTGTCTAAGCCACCCCATGATAGAGCAACTAGGAGAAACTGAAGTCCAATGTGGGTGTCCTTTGCAGGACCCTCCTGCAGTGTCCTCATTCGTGTTCATGATTTCAGGGCTCACTGGTGGGGAAGGAGGAACCATACACAGGAGGGGAAGAGATGGCAAAAAGCATACTTTAGAGAACTTCCACCTGGAAAGAGCAAGCCTACCCAAGGTACTATCTCTCCATGAAAGCCTTCCTCCAAAACTCCCTGGCGTTCTATGAAGAGTTAATCCCCCTTTTTCCTCTGGGATTCCGTCACACCGGGTAGACCCCTAACAGACATCTCTGTGGATGCTGCGTTCTGTTTATTTAAGTGAATGACTCTCCGCTAGATTGCAAGTTCGACGACTGAGGAACCGAGTCTGCTTTTCTGCGCTTTCTCAGTCCCTAACCGAGTGTCTGCTGTGAAGTACAGGCTTGGTGAAGGTTGGCTGAGTGAGGGAGGGAGGGAATGAAGTGTTTTGTGCACAGTCACGCATTCCACGTTCACGGGTTGGGTAGATTTGCCTCTCCTCTTGAGGTCACAGAAGGTAGCTTCTATCAGAATCTCCCAGGTAGAGTGAGAAGTTATGCAGTGCATTCCTGCTATGGGACCTGCCTAAGAATCCTCTTAGCCCCAAGGGGAGGCGGAGTGTGGGGACCACAGGCCCTGAAGGTACCTCGATGTGCTGAGCACCCAGTCAAGAATCTCATTCCCAGGAAGAGAACTGAGGCCAAATCCCGAATATGATGCAGCCGCCACGGGCTGCCCTCCGACACACCCGGGGCCACCCCCCACTGCACACACGTCCCGTCAGCGGCCGAGCCCACCTCCCACTGGCCCCCACACACCCCCTATATCTTTGTAGCCGTCATTCCCCCCCGCTGGAATGTCCTAATGTCCGTCTTCCACCGCAACTGGAGTGCCACCCCCAGTGCCTCCAGGGAGAAGTTCGGGCCCCTCCTCCTGAGTGTCACAGAGACCTCCGCTTGGCTCTGACGTGCTGTGCCCAGTTACTTACTGGAGCTCATTGCCCTGCTGAGAGCACCTGGAGATCTAGGGCTTAAGTCTGGTCGGTCCTGGAACGCCCAGGCCTAGCGCAGTGCTTCCGGGACAGGCCAGGGGAGTGGCCAGCCTGGCTTCCGCTCAGCGCCCAGCACTCAGCTCCCGCCCCTAGAGGGATGCCTGCGCCTCCGCTCGGCCAGTGGTGCCCAGGACCTCTCCACCCACGGAACGGAAGAAGTTCTCCCAGAGCAGGAGGTCAGAGCACCCGCAGAGTCCCAGGGGCAGCTGGGAGCCAGTCCTCTGTCTGCGGGTTCCGAGAGAAGGCGCTTGGGCCCTGAAGGGGTCCGTGATGCAGCACTGCCGGCCCCTCCTCAGCTCTAGCTCTTGTCCTGGGGATGCTGCAAGCTGAGTCCTGCACAGCCCTGCATCCTCCTGCCGGACTGTCCCCTGGTCTGGAGGGCCCCTCCCTCCTACTCCGACTGTGCAGCTGGAGAGAGCACAGTCCCTCCGCCAGAGCCTCAGTTACCGCGTGTCCAACCAGGCCTGCGGGAGTGGGAAGGGCCGCCTTACACCTGTGAGACCTCCGTGGGTGACAGCCTCCCGCCAGCCCATCACGGGCTGTGGCTGAGGGCCTTGCTGTCCTGTCTACACGTCCGCCATCCTCCCCCAGCCTGGGCGCCTCCCCAGGTACCCTCTTCTGGCCAGTGACCCAGAAAGTCTCCATATTGGCCTTGAGCTCATCCTGGACCAGGCTTTCCTTTTATAAATGAGAATCTGGCCAGAGCACAACACGACCGTGGTCAAGGAGTTTAAGGACAGCCCTGCCTGGACAGTCATCAAGCAGATGCCCGAGGGGGGAATGCCAATTAGGCTGGGGGCTCCCGTGCCCGCGCCCCTCCCTTCACGCAGCTGCGTCTGCTCCAACCTGCCCGGCCACCCAGACTGCTCCTAACCAGGAAAATTCAAGCCCAGCATTTCTTTACGACACGGCAGGGATTGAAGAAATGATAGAAAAACGCCTCCATGCGTTGATGGCATCTCTTCCTTTTAGGACTTTGAAGCCTGAGGGGAGTCTGTGCCTCAGGGGGGAAGTTACCCACAAGCGCTGGGGCCCATCCCGCTCCCGCCTGCTGCACGCACTCATGCACGTTCACTCATACATGCACACTCACGCATATGGACACACACCACACAGTACACACACTGTCGCACGCCACACACAAGTGCACACGTACCAAATGCTCACACACGTGCATGCACACCCCAGTGAGCTGGTGTGCACAGTCACTAAAGCACAACTTTCTCTGCAGCTTTTCCTCTCTCTCCGTTGATACAGACAATATTAAGATGCTTAGAATTTACCAGACCTGGACTTGTACTGCTACTTTGTCTGCCCTGGATCTTCTCCTTTGGGGAACCCCCTCCCCATACACTGAAAGGACAGTCATTCACGTGGCGCTACCCACCCAGCCACACCATCCTGGAAGGGACTGTCCTGAGGCCGGGGAAACGGCCTGTACTGGTTCCCGGCGGTCATCAGCTGTCGCCCTTGGGGAAACTGAAGCCACTCTGCCTTATGCAGAGACCATCACATCCCCCCGCCCATGAGGAAGGCAGGCCAAAGGGGCGGGGAAAGGCAGAGTCCTGATGGGGTCACTTGGCCCCATGGAGCCAGGGGGGCCTGCAGCCAGGAGGTGCACCCCTGGATATTTTCCGCCATTGTGCTGATAAATTCACATTTTAAAAAGCTGGATCGAGTTTAGCTGTACCTTTGACACTCGTAATCAAAAACGACCTGGTGACGCACTATTAATGGAACAGATGTCTTAGATTCTAGGTGTTCTGGAGGATATTAGCCTGAACGTGCTCTTGTTGCTGTGGGAGATGAGATCATGAACCAACAAAGGGGAAGCCCAGGTCGCTGCCCGGTGCTCCAGGAGGAGGCTGGCGGTCCACATGGGCCGTGAGAGGCCGGGCGGGCCTGCTGGAGTGCAGGCAGGGTTCCCTCACATGCGGGGAGGAAGGAAGGGCTGATGAACTTGGTAGACTTCCCAATCTTAAAGGATTCCTCCTTTCTTTGAGCTCCTATTGTGTAAAGAATTCATTCGGCAATTAATCTTATACAGCCTTGTGACATCTTTTCTATTGCTGTCCAGAACTGTTATTTTAATCTTTGTTACTAATTAACTTTTTCATGCTCCTGCCTTGTCTCCCTAACTAGATGGCAAATTCTTTGAGAGCAGAGACCTGCTTTGGTTATTTTCAACTGGCAGGAAGGCCAGATTCCATGTTGCATCCAATGCAGAAGAAACCTGGAGAGGAGGTTTTATTATTTTATTACATATTATTATTTTATTGTTCTCACTTTATAGGCAAGGAAGGTGGCTAACTGAGGGGAATAGCTGGTCTAGAACAAACCAGCTAATAAGTGGCAGAACCAGGACTCACACCTGGATGGTTCTAATCCAGAGCCCGGCACACTGACAAGCACACGCAAGGCACTCAATAGATACCCTTCAAGTCTCATCCTTCTTAGCCATCAATGTTTTAAGATGCACAGTTAAGATTTGATGAAGGTCAATCTTCACATTCATGTTGTGGTTTCCCATAAATTGGCCTTAAGCTTCAGCTGAGAACTCAGCTTAGACACAGAGAACTTCATGCCTGGGAGGCAAATATCGACCCAGGCATCGCTTGAGAATGTCTGGGCTTGAAAACTTGAAGCACGCTGTTCACCTTCAGGATGAAATAGAAGATGAGGCTCTGCTGGGAAGCCCGCGTGGGGCTGGGTGGAACATCACTGTAGAAGGACGATGGGGTGTCGGGGCAGTCGGGGGACGGTGCTTGGCCTGGAAGCAGGAGACGCGGGTCCTGATCCCAGCTCTCCTGCTGAGCCCCACCTGCTTCCTCGGAGTTCCACACGGTGAGTGTGAGATTACCTCTTCTGTCAGTGTTTTTTCTAAACATGGGTCTTATATTTTCTACTTAAATCATTGCCATTTTTTGTTAGAAGTCAAAGAGCAATTCCGGCCCTAGTGAGCCCCTACCGTGCAAAGCAGATTTACTGAGGAATCGTGGTACAAAAACGCTGAGATCAAAACCTCCATCACATCATTTCTCTGCTCGACATCCACCTGTGCTTTTATTAGTGAAGAGTAGAGATTAAACGACATACTGTGTCATCAAGGACTCAAATAGCTTGTTTCTACCCACGTTTCCCAGTTTATCTCCTTTACCTTCCCTTCAGGTAAAGGCCAATTAAACAGACTCCTTGTTTTTGAACGTTCATGTTCATCCCTGCTTTTAAATTCCACTCCCCTTATGCCACTGTCTGTCAAAATATATTCATCTCTTCATTTGTTCCTGCAACCAAACGTATTTCATGAGTACCTACTATGTGCCAGGCGTTGTGCTGCATAGTAGGGCTATTAATCTGCCTTCACGAAGCTTTCCCTTGTTTTCTCCCACATAAAATATCTTCCCCTCTCTCTCCACTGCCCACGTGCCAGGTTGCTCTGAGTTCTCCCCAGCTGCACGAGTGCCGTTCCCCACTGCTAATAAGCTCCTTGAGATCAGGAATGGGGTTTCCTTTATCTGTATGATCCCTTCAGTACCTAGCACAAAAGCAGACACTCTCTTTGTTAAGCAGGTTTGGAAGAGCTCTCAATCCATCCGACAAGACAAACCATGCCCAGCAATTAACCAAGAATTCAGTGACTGCCAGCCTACTTAACTCTATTTACATACACAATAAAGTTCCAAAACATATGTTATTGATGAGTAGAAGAAAGAGCCATATGTAACAGTTACATAAAGTAGAGAACCCTCTGTATAAAAAACATTTAAAAAAAGAGAAAGCTCTATGGACACCGCAAAGAATTGTTGGGATTTGGGCAAAGACATAAATAGGTATTCCTATTTATGGGAAGGGAGAAGGAAAAAGAGACTCATTGGGTCCTGTTTGGATCTAGGAAATCAGGTACACGTTACATGTGCAGTAGTCAAGGCACCCTTGGAAGCTGGCTGCATTGATGCACTGTCTAATTAACCTGGAGGTCCATCTAACATCTAACACAGATCCTTGCTGCTGTTGTTGAAATCTCTCTTCTCTTTATTCAGTCCTCACAGAAAACAGAGGACAGTTAATGATGCTCCTCTGTGCACTTGAGAAGATGGTGTAAAACCGTGCTAGGAAAAGGCTTTTAATAATATATTTCAAATATGCAGATCCAAAGGTGATAATTCAAGTGCAGCTTTAAGATTTTTCAAATACCTTATTCCATCTGTCTTGCTCTGATGGTTTCTGTGAACACATTTTCATTTTCTCAATCTGGAATTAGTAGAATCTACTTGAGAAGAGATACCACAGTCAAGCACTGTTCTCAGTTCAAGGTGTAATTATTGCTCCCCCATTTTAGAAGCCTAACATAAAATGTGATGTGATTTTCCTTTTTCAACTTTGCAAGGGACATCAGCTTTTTCTTGTCTTTTTTCCCCCTCTGAGCTGCCTACAATTTGGAGAACATTATAAACAGGAAAAGAAATGCAGATAAGTTCCATTTTTCCCGTCTGAAATAAAAAGTCAATTTAGTGTCTGATAAAGATCTTCCTCTTTACTCCATCTTCTTCTTGCAGCTGGAAATTCTGCCCAAGGACCTGTGCTTCCCTTTCCATTTGGGAGAGGAGGATTCGACACCGTCCCTTGTGTTCCTTCTGCCCCACCCCTCACTGTCCCTGTAACTGGTCTATGACCGTTTTCTGTTGTTGCCTTTTGCTGTTGAAGTACTGCCTTAGTATATTTCGATGAGCTAAATCTTTGCTGTTTTCGAGCTTACTTCTGCATGCCACATGAACCCTCAAGCCTAAGTACACACTTGAACCTGCCTCAAATGAGATTGCACTCAGAGTCAGACATCAAAAACGTTAGTGCTGAGAAGGGCAATGCAGAGCATCTAGTCCAGGCTCATAAATTAACACAGGATAAACTTATGACCCAAAGAGGGTAAGTGAGTGGAGGAAGGTCGTGTACTGGTTAGCAGAGCGCTCGGGCTAGCATTTAGATGCTGCTTGGATTTCTGTCTTGACATTTTTATTTCATTTACCAACATCTTCCAAGCCGTGCTTTTTAAAATAGCCATCTCCAGGAAAATGTTAATACATGTTTCAAATGAAAAGAAAAAAATGTTCTGGGCCAAATAAACTTATAGAGCACCAGTTTAACCTGGTGTTTTAAAAATTTGTTTAATAGCTTTATTTACTGCAGGGCTTCATAGAGAGTTTTAAATGTTCATTGTTTTGCAACCCCCCCAAGACAGATACGCTATACACAATTTGGCCAACCTATTTGACTACAGACCTTTTAAAATTACTTTTATGAGCAACTACTACTACATCTCAGGCCCCAGTGCACCAGAGAACAGTGTTTGGGAAATGCCTCCTTCTGCTAGAATACTGCACAAGTAGGACTAGGTTTGACAGACTGATGTCACAAGCTCTTTCCCATGCTTCCTAGCTGGGTAATCTTGCATATGCAGATTTCACTCTGTGAGCCTGAATTCTCATTTGTAAAATGGGAACTCACCTATCTTACTAGGTTTTAGGAAATGGCATAGGTCAGTAAAATGTGTAAACTAAAATTATCGAATTGGGTTTGTGACAGCTTGCAAGAGTATCCATGATCCAGCATAACAAAATAAACATGAGAAAATGTACGTGAAGATAAAAGTGAGAAATAAAACACAACTACAGAGAGAGTGCAAAGATATGTGTTTGAAAGTCTTACGTGAACAGTGGGAAGAGAACTGGACTCTGTGCTGTCAGCCTAAGAGAAGAGAGCTCTCACTTCCTATAGGCAAGCAGCTGGTAAGGTAAAAGTGAGTCCATTTCCCAGGAGAACCACAGCTTTTCTCAATACTGAAACCCAGCATAAAACTCCATATTTTTCCATCAATTCTCAGGAGCACAGACCTGGGCTGGAGACCCACCTTTGCCTCTTACTTGGTTACTTTAGCTAATGACGTAACTTCTACAAGCCATAATTTCCTCTTCCACACAATGGGCAGGTTACAGGTGCCCACGAACAGAATGCTGTGTCCCTGAGGTGGGAGAGTACATGAAACTTCCCTGAAAACTGTGCCCAGAGTGGATGGGAGTTACAGTGCACACTCCCTCGACGATACCCTTCAATGAGAAACGACAACTGTTATCATCTGTTTCTCTTGCTGATGGCTTACGGCGAACTAGGTAATAATACCAAAGGGGGTTACTATACAGATAATTTGATAACAAGCTAAAATGTGCAGTTGCCTTAGTTTAATTCAAGTAATGGGTTAATTACATAACCGGGATAAACAACTGGTTTTTAATGAGAGTGGAACAACAGAAAATGACAGAATATGTTTGTGGCAAACACCTGGAATGCAGGTAGTCTATATACCTCCCCGGAATGATCCAGATGCTTTGACCACCATTTGAGTGAAGGGTACAATCGCCAACTCTTATAAAACAGGGAGGATAGAAGATCAGGTCCCCATGTTTGAATATGTATAGCAGAGCTACTATCATTTTATACTAGAAACATTTTCAAGCAAGTGATATCAATCATCCATCACAACAATAAAAAAAATCTCTGAAAGTTCCCATAAGAAAGCTAATATCAAGTAACGTGTTTTCTGGGTGAACCTGCTGATATACACTGATTGCCAAATGTATCATGATGTAATGGAATGATGTGACCCACTATATAGAACAGTTGGATCTAAGCCAATTAAATTTTGAAGGACAAGTGCCAAAAAAAAAAATGAATAGGTGATCTTGAGCCATTTTTTTCTGATAATAGTAAGAGAGTAGGACCAATTGCCTGTTGAGATCATTGCTGCTATGTGACAAGTACAGATACAGAGACAGCATCTGGGAATATGTCAAGCAGGCAGGCGTTCCGATCTAAAGAGGGATTCTCAGTACATCCTGAGCAATGGATATGTTCTAACAACAGTGGTATTGTCTCCCAACATAATTTCTTTGAAGGGAATTTTACTTACCTAGAGAGATAAGCTATATTATTTTTTGTAAATAAAATGAGGATTTATCCTACGCTCTTTATCAATTATAAACTTCTTTAAGGCTAAGCATCAATTGTATTAATTAATGAATTCACGTACTTGTTTGAAGATACTGACTGATCACTACCAGGTGACAGCGACATTCTCGGCCCTAAATGCAAAACACAAGGCTTCTCACAAGAGTCTTTTCTCGGAGGACACATAACCCAGTTGTTTTGGAATCACCTATTTGAAGTACTTAAGAAATAAGGAAGAATAGGATTTAATGCCTGATAAATGAAGTAAAAATAACTACTTATACTTACAGAAGCTCAGGAAAAACGGAATACAGTTTCCACAAAAGCTATCAGAGAAGGCTCTGTGGAGAAGGGGGTTCAAGCAACCCCTAAAAAAAGCCCAGTGGCTTATGGTTGGACAGAGACACAGGGCAAGGGGACTGAAGAAGGATACTGTGATAGAAAGTTTTGATTAAGGCCCCAAATCTGATATCACGTTCCACGGTTTTAAAAAACATGTTTATTGCGCCCGTACTGCTGACAGAATCTCTACGCTTATGGAGCTGACATTCTAGTAGGGGACGTAATAATCGTCAAAAATCACCCATATAAAGCGGCAAGAACCCCTCCTTAAGGCTCCTCGGAGCCCCTTCTCAAATAGCCCTCATTTTTGGCCCCTGCCCTTGACCTGCTACGTCCAGTTGTAGCAAAGGGTCCCGTTGAGCCAGTTTGTCAGGAATCCCCCACTTGGACACCTAGCCAAGCTCCTCTTCTTCCACCCTTGATACCTAACCAAGTTCCTCTTAGTCGTTTCCATCCACTCCCTGAGCTGCCCATTGGCTCCAAATCCCCACCTGGCCCTGCCTGTGTTCAGAGCTGAGTTCAGTCTCTCTCCTGTTCCGACGGTCTTGACCCCTGTTGCAGTCATCTTGAATCAAGTCTTCCCTTTGCTGTTTTTAACAAGCATTTAGCAAAATCTAAAAATCATAACTGTGATACTCTTGCAAGGAAGAGGTACCTGTGGGCAGAACACCATAGGATAAGGAGAAACAAGAAGGAATTTCTGGAGGGAATTGCAAATGATCAAATTGCAATTCAGGGATGGATGAGTTGCCCTTGACTTGGTGAGAAATAGGGGAAAGAGCCCTGCAGTCAGAGGAAGCAGTGTCTGTGCGCGGCTTCACGGCAAGTCTAAAGAACTAATGGAGGAAGCGTCATCTACGGTAGGGGAGCAAAGAGAGGTGTGGGTGGGCTGAAGCCATGTTCCACAAACATCCCAAAGTCAACACATTCAAATATGGGCTCCACAGCCTTCTCTCCTAAACCTGGCTCTTCTTCTCATTTCTCAGCCCACGCCTGAGCCACACTTAGCTTCTGTCTTCCCCCTGAAGTCTTATCAACAAGCCTTATCATTTCTGCTTCATTACTGCCCCTGGAATCACTTTTCATAGTTCAGATTCTCATTTTATTCCACCTGAGTTAATAAGATGACGCTAGGTCTCTCCGCCTGCTCCCCTCTGACCTATTCTCCACGCTTTCAAAATGATCTTTCTAAAAAGTACATCTGATTGTGTCGTTCTCCCAGTTGAGATCCTGGAATGGATCCCAGCATCTATCATCCAGCATCTAGCATCATCATGTCTCATAAAAGGCATTTCAAGGTGTGCACCCTCCTGTGCTTTTCAGGCTGAGATTCTTCCACGTCCGTAGGGCCTAAGAGATCGTATAAATGGCCACAGAAACTGCCCAGGAGTTTCGCAGGCTTTCCCATGTTTCTGTACTTTTGCAAATGGAGCTCTTTCTGCCTGGAATATCACCATCCCTGATACCTCCCTCCTGCACAGCTGTGTGCGCTCGCACGCGCACATGCATACACGCACCGTATCTTTCAGCATTCCGCTCACGTCCCATGAGTCATGACCCCTCCGCCTTCTCCAACCCCACAGAGTGAGGAGTTCCTTTGTCTACACTTTCAACTTTTTACCTTTCTCAAACACAACCCTCAACACATAACTTTAAGTAATTTGAGGGCAGGGATTTAACTTTGCTATTTTTACATGCTCAGGTTCTAAAATCATTATAATGGATAATCCTTGGCATGTCCCATCCAACGACAATCCTTTTCTCTGCGGGATGGACTCTCAATACACAGTTGTGTCTTACTGCCCCTGTGTATACTCCATGACTCTGCCACCTGGCCGCGGTTCACCGGTACAGGGGTGGGTATCTAATACAAGTGGACAAAACGGAAACCTTCCCTGAAACTTTACCACTGAGATTCACAGAGAATGTAAGTCAATTACGAAATAAAGCTCAACAGCCATCAACTATTGTGTTCTTTCCACGTGGAGGAGGTTAGTCTACAACACAAGGTTAAAAAGAAATCCAACATGCAGGAAGTAATAAAGGAAAGAGAAGGTGAGAGAGCAAGAGGGCAAAAGCAAAAACCAGGGAGAGGGAGAAGGAAAGAGAGAGCGAGAGTTCTGTGTGTTCTAGTAACAGCACTTACGTTCCTAATGCCAGTTACTTCTGAGATCTAGATGCATACTTTCCCATCTTATAGTTTGGTTATAAGAGATATCCTTCTAATAAATCCCACTACTTTTCTAAGCTAGTTTGAACTGGATTCCATAACTTGCAACCAAAATTCTTTGATGCATGCATAGTAACTAACGACTCATTTATTACCTGTTATGTATCCAGTAGAATCTTAGATAATTTATGATTAGGACCTTATTTAATCCTCACAGTGATCTATGAGATTATTATTATTCTCAGAAAATGATGGGGCCTGAATTCAAATCCAATTCTATCTATTTATATATCTCAAAAGCCAGTGAATAATACGCATGCATTTAATATAGTTTTAAAACATACAGATTTACTGGAGCAGAGGGATTATTTCCAGAGAAAGTGGTAAACTGATGTCGAGTAGGGTCTTTTAGGCCAAAGTTAGGAATCTGCACTTAACTTTCTTAACAACAGCCATTAGAATTCTTGAATGTGGTGTCGAAGAAAGACTCAAGGCAAATGCCATCTCAGCATTAGCTTCAGTAAATTCAATTCACTTCCAACAACAGGATAGACAAATCTTAAGTTTTCTCTTACGGGAAATATAAAATTAAGTCAAAGTCAAGAATATGGGTGCGGGGCTTCCCTGGTGGTGCAGTGGTTAAGAATCCGCCTGCCAATGCAGGGGACATGGGTTCGAGCCCTGGTCTGGGAAGATTCCACATGCTGCGGAGCAACTAAGCCCGTGCGCCACAACTGCTGAGCCTGTGCTCTAGAGCCCACGAGGCACAACTACTGAAGCGTGTGTGCCTAGAGCCTGTGCTCTGCAACAAGAGAAGCTACCGCAATGAGAAGCCCGCGCACCACAATGAAGAGTAGCCCCCGCTCGCCACAACTAGAGAAAGCCTGTGCGTAGCCACGAAGACCCAACGCAGCCAAAAAATAAATAATTAATTAATTTAAAAAAAAGAATATGGGCGGAGGAATAAGTCTGGTGGCTGCCAGGTGGTCTTCATTTCTGCTGGTGTGATCTGAGGGATAAAAGTCAGGAGCCCTAGTGTGTCTACATATTAGATTAATTTCTTTTAGAATAACAGCATTCTACTTAACTGGATCTGGGATAAACTGTTTTGGAAAAAATACAGGTGCTGCTATAATTACCTTCATGGACTTGGTGATGTGAGAACTGTTGTTAACTGCTTTGCCTTTGAGGCTTTCAGATCAAAGTTTCTTTAAATGGAGAAGTGGTACTTGTTTCCATCAAGGAGGCCAGTCACAGGAGAACACCGAACACCAAACACCCAGGCAACAATAAATGCCCTTGGCGGAAGTCAGTTCGCTTATAGCCAAATGTGCCAACACAAGGTTTAGGAGGCTGAAAACTCCAGAATAAAAATCCCCGAAACTAGGGGCAAATGTTCAGATATTAGTTTCAGGTGTACAACAGGTGCTAATTCCCCCAAGAAGCTCAAGACAACTTTTCCAGTCTGCAAATCACCCTCGTTTGCTGGCCCTTGCAATGCCTCCATCTCCATGACCTACAGCAGATGACACACAGCATTGTTGATGCTTCTACAAATGCAAGTTTCTCAGAAGCACTTCTGGAGTTGTTTATCTTGTTAGTAATGATGTTCTGCTCTTTTTATCGTGATGCAAGGGTCTGGATGAATGCTCAAATCACAAGATCTAAGGATGATTCCTTGTTTGTTCGAATCTCAAGAGAGAGCAAGATGGTACCAAATGACAACATATTAGGGAATCAATGTCTGGAATGAACTATATGCTTACACACTCAAACACCTGCCTTAAAGTTCTCTTGAGATGCTGGAAATGAGTTAGCAACAGCAGGGTCTTGAAGCAAGTACCTAGCAGATGTTTGAGCTTGGGAAGGGGATTTCATGAGAACATAAATATAAAAGAATATTGGGATGTCACATGAATATTTCACCTTAGTGATGCTAGGCATTCAAATACTACCAGGTTTGTGCAAATATTTCTTTATCTGGTTGCTAGTATGTAGTACAAAGCTCATACAATGCATTATATTCCCAGGGGAAAATCAACAGTGTCATAGCTACTGGTGATCTACATATGATGCTGTGTCAATGTTCCAGCTGGCACCCTGCTCATCCAGCTGTTCCCCTGGGGCCACACGGCATCTCACTGAATCAATATATAATGAGTGGTATACATTTCTTCCTCTAGTCAGTCAGATGTTTCCTAGCCATGCATTCCCATAAAACAGCCCTTTTCACCCAATTTGCTGAGGCTAAGAGGATTTTTCAATGTGAATCGTACTTGAAACTTCACATCTATTTCTCGCCAGGGGGAACAGCGCAGAAGAAAGACCAGGGGACCAAAGAAGGCAGAGGGAAGGGGTGAGATTGTCTCAGAATTGGGTTATGGGGAGGACTTAGTGGGGGACTCATGATGTTTATATCATTAGTGTCTTGCAAAATATCTAGTAGTGAGTAGGCATTTTTTAGGGAGGGAGCAAATGAGTAAACACGTGTGTGGTAAAATGAAGGGCTTAATGGCATCAAAGGAGAATCCAGAAAAGTTCATCTGTTTATGCATCTGACCTTGCCCTAAGTCTCCTGAGGCAGAGAAAAGTTCAAAGTTTACTTCCCGGATCCAAGGGCAGGGATAAAATGTATCTGGCATTTACTTTGTAACTAATAACGCAGTGGCCTTGAATTATAACCAAATAGGCTAAACCACTGCATCAAAGCTAAGAGAATTGTTCAGAGAGCGATAAAGACTCAAATATGCACTATGTAGAGAAGTGTGTGCTCTATGGTTAAGCCGATTTTGATTTGGACTATCTGAGGCTAAGTGTCTGTACAGGTGGAAACTCTGAAATCTCTCTAAATGAGATAAGTGTATGACCCATGGTCTGTGGAGCAGGGGCAAAGCCCCAGGTGCCATTTGTCAAGTTCTCAGCAAAGAGCCAGCATCCGCTCTCTGCGGGGGTAGAAGAGCGAATGATCAGTGACCTCTGGGGAGACTGTCCCCGTGAAGGTGCCTTAATCACTGCCATAAACTTCTCATACTTGGATAAAAAAAAAGGACACCATGCAAAGTCTTGCTCTATCTAAAATTAATTAAAAACCGCAGCACTGCTTTAGATCTGGGGATTCCTATTTTGAGAATACATAAGTTAAAATGAATAGTCATTTTCTTATGTATTGATATTTGTTTAGGCTTATATTAGATAATCATGAAACTATAGTTTTACTACTTATTCTACTTGATCAAACTTTACATGTCTACTGTGTATCACACAGAGCACTTGAGGAAACTGAAAGCATCTTCTTTTTATTGAAGGAAAAACCAAGTCACCAAAATTCACGTTGTATTTGGAGATTGAGTCAAGAAAAAAATCTAGGATGTCTCCGTCTAAAAATTGCCCTCTCTTATCAGGAAATCTAAAGGTTAATCACCTTAACAATACTTTGCATTCAACTTCTAGATTTGCAGCCAACTTTGTGAAAGTGGGGATCAAAGGAGGAGAGCCAGGTAGGGAGGGGTGGATTAGAATGAAACAAAATGTGACAGGGAAAAATTATAAGGTGAAAATGCCCTTTGTTCATACAATGGAACATAATTTTGTGGTAGACATTTTTTAAGCTTGTATTGTATCACACAGTGTTCCTTTGAAAGATTTCATGTGTCGTGTTAAAACGAATTTCATTTTGTCCCAATCAATGAATCTCCCCACTTGCTATTACCTAAAGCCCTTCCTAGCAGCCAGGGTTCTGGCTAGACTCCAACACCAGGCTGGCATTGAAGTAAGTAAAGTTGCCGGCTGTCCAACTGTTCAATCGAGGTAGCTGGAAAATGTCATCTACACCTGGATAATTTTTAAATTCCTTTTTTTTTTTTTCTTTCTCTCTCCCCATGCTATGAAATTACCTCCAGCCTATTTGTCTGGCTAGAGGTTAATGGAACACTAATGATGTTAATGAGCCTTTCACAGTGCAAGTTTTTTCAAGAAAGAGATATAATAGCTGTTTTCCTTCCCTTTTAATCTTTTTCATCATTCAACAGTTACAGGCTAAGACAATTAGCAACTTGGGCAGCTCTGGCTCCTTGCTCAGTTGCAGTCCAGTGGGGCAAAAAGCAGGAAGCCTTTAGACAGCTTCATGTGTCCACAGGTGAGACCTCGGGATGGATGCCACACACTGCTTCTTGCCAGAAGGCATAATGCTATTCAGGGAGAAAGGAGGGAAATTAGCGATCTGTTGATGAAGCTTTTCCATGGCTGGCAGGCAGGCAGGCAGGCAGCAGGAGCTGTCCAAGGTACTGAAGAGTCATCATAAATTCCTCCCCTTTCCCTTCATTAGACAGAGGGCTGGGGCTGCCTGAGAGAGTCTAGTTCTCCAATGCATCCAAATGTTTAGTGACTTACAGTAAACTTACCCTAACCTCAGAGGATCCTGGCAAAAGAAGGACATTTTCATAAAACAAGTTCTTTAGCAATACTTTCCAATTTCTTGGGCGTTTGTCCATTTGGTGGTGGTTCGATATTCTGTCTCTCTATGCTTTGGAAAGTATACATCCTAGATGCCCATGGTACTTAAAAGATGCTCTCATAGTGCTGCTGAGATGGAGAGACACTGAAAATAAAACAAGTCCAAGATCTGAACTAATCTCCAGTCTGACTCAGCTGCTGCTAGGTTTTATTTCTGGTGAAAAGGCCCTATAAATGCCTTCAGCAAATGCTTCAGGAAGACATTCAGAGCACTCAAGGGAGAGAGCTGAAGAATGTGACATTTCACTCTTCTTCAGATTGTTGACTTCTTTTGTATCTAAAAGTGGATTTTAATTAAATGGATCACGGTTCACAACCAAGGTATAGAGAAAAATATTAAAGTTCCAAATCAAAACCAGGAACTGTGAGCATGATTCTCCCACAAAGGTCACTCTCAGTCAGAACTCAGCCATTAATGCCAGCTAACCGAAGACGTCATGTAAAGCAAAATATTAATAGGCCAACACAATTTTTAACAAATTATATGCTATAGATATATAGTAGGTCGTTGGGCACATTAAGAATTTCCTGTGTATCCTCAGAATTTATGGTTTAGAGATATGCCTGGAAAAACAATCAAAGATTTGTGGCCCACCTACTACGTGTGTTCAGTCAACTCTATGCTTGGTGAGGTGGTAACTAAAAATGAAATATAAGACCTGGAGCTAAAATATAGGGGGAAATGCATACCTGAAATAATCGAGAAAGCAATTAATTATGTAACTGTGGTGCTGACTAGAAGCTCAAATCAAGGCAGAGAAAGTCTTGTTCAGACCAAGTGTAGCTGCTGAGGGCTTGATCGAAGGGGTCATGAGGCGTAAATATGATTTATATCATTGAATGTTACAAAAAAGGAAATTTCAGGTTCAGGAAGTGAAGAAAGGATGGGGATGCATATAATCATCGATGACACTTGCATGTCAGAGCCATTCTTTAGTGTCAGTGGGCAGATGGATCGAAACGATCAGGAACCAAAGGCAAGGAGGTCTCTTAAAAGACAGCTGCCCAAGTTCAGAAACAGGTCCAAAATAGAGATGAAAAGAATACGAATGTTAAGACATACTGAAAATGGAAATATTGAGACTTGATGACAGATTTGATTTAGTAGAAGAAAAAGAAGCAAGACTCAAAGAGGATTTGGAGATTTTTAGCCAGGGCAACTGGAATTATTGGGTCATAAATAGAAAAGGGATAGTTTTGTAGAAAAATCAACACGTTCAATGACACTACTTTCAAGTAGCATAATACTTTTTCTAGATCCACATGGGTCTGGCCAGTCTGAACTATTTTAATGTCTTAAATTCCTTATTTCCCCATTCTAACATTTGCTCCAATTGCTAAACAGCGCCTATATTCTCTTACACCAATTTAACACTAATTTTACCAATTTGCTTCAGACAAAAACTCATTGGAGAAAAAGATGTTTTGTGCAATTGGGTATCATTACCAGCATGTGCTCAGACCATCCATTTGGGACTGCAGGTTTCTAGAAGGCCAGCATTGCACCCATTTAGAAAATTCTGTCACAGCCCGTAGAGCGCCACGGAGATACATAACAGACTTTCCGCAAGAAATGATGATGGCAACTAGAAATAGTCTCAAAGAATTCATCAAATGCCTTAGATGGTAAAATCAAAGCGAAAGCTTTTATGCACATCACATCCTTGTTTTCTAAAGAAATAACGAACCCCCCAGCAGTGTAAGGAACTACATAATTGTGTATATGGGGCTACAGCGCTTATAGCAATGTGCTCCATCCAGATGGCAAATGGGATGATGGCAAAGCCAGGATGAGGAAGCAACTAATGATACTTCAAATAGCAAACCGCAAAGCAAATGCAAGCACAAATGACATACCCAGGACCAGACAATGGAGCACATGTCAAAGTCAGCTGCTTGGGATGGGGGAGGAGGAGACAAAACTAAAAAGTAAATATGCCCTCCATAAACATAAATACAAATGCATGACACTACTTCAGAAGCACTCAATGCTTTGCAGATCAGCCTCCGTTCCCCACTCTTGCCTCCAGACCTCCCTTGGCCTGAGCTCACTCAACAGGCAAAAGCCGGCAGACCACCCTCTGCACTAGAGGAAGACACGGGCTCTTTATCCATTGCCCTGAAGAGAAAACTCTCCCAAGAACAGTTACCTTTAACTAGTAGGTAATAAAATCCTTGTGATATGTTCCAGTCTTAGGCATCCTGTTTACAAATGAGGGGGAAGCAGGTGAAGTGTCTCCAGGTGAGTCATGCTTGGATCAAGACTTAGAACTCCCTGTAGCCTCGGGCATCCCTCTTTTCTCCACTGGAGAGGTGGGTTGTGATGGACACCTACCCCATGGTAGAACTGTGACCACTTTTGGAATGTCGGTGGTACACAAATGGCTCTAAATTTGGATAGAAATGCCAAGGTACATACAAGTAAATTATTAGCCAGAACTTACAAGGATTGAAGACTTCTGCTTGCATTTTTATTAGAGGGTATCTATCTGCATTTAGAGCTGTTGCTCTCTGATAAAGGGGAGGGAGGGAGCCCTTCAATATTGTCTGGACAAAAGCTGAGATAAGGCTCTTCAAACAGACAAAATGCCCTCATCGAATTCTACAACCACTGCTGTCCTTGTCAGTGTTTCTGGAACTCCTGATTCAGGCTGTAAGAAACTTCTCATCACAAATGAACATTTCTGGCCCTAACCTATTTATGCAGACAACCTGTCAGCCGACTAGAGCTAGGCTTTCTGTTGATGTAGACAAGACAGCAACACAATGGCGGGAACCCCTTTTCCTCATTGTCATTGCTCACCCTTCGCTCTTCAAAGTCACAGATGCTTTGTTTAAAGGATAATAAAGATTATTCCCAGTGACTCAGTTTCCATTTTCATGTTATCATTTCTTTCACTGGCTGCTTATTTATGACTAACTGCAAGGGAGTGCTTTCAGGAAAAGATGCCATTATAGCAGAACGATGCTCTCTTGACATTGAAGACTGGAATCTACACAAATGTTCTGTAACAACTCATTTTAATGTTTGCCTACTTGTCTTAATTTATTTTTTATTTCTGATTCTCGATGTACTCAAGACAGAGGGAGGCTTGCTTCAGCTCAGGGAGACATGCCACAAATCTAGCTGAGACCACAGATGGTGTGGGCTGGCTTGACTACCTCCTTTGCAGGCTTGGAGTGGCTATTGGTATGCAGCAGACAACCCCACATGCTCATCAAGATTGTTCAAGGAAGAGGTGCGGGACGCGCAAAAGCACAGCAGCCAAAGTGTCCTTGTTTATGGCAGGAGAGGGTTCACTTCAGATCAAGATGGAAATACATCGACAGAGAAATAAGCCCTGAAGAATCTTTCTTTTTTTTTTTTTGCCTTTGAATTTCAGAGAAAATACTGGTATACATTTGTTGATCAGCGTCGAGGTATATTTTCAGGTTGGGCCAAGAGGCAGATTTGCTGTGAGTTAATACGCACCTCTCTCTCCAGACTTAGGCCTGAGAAGGTCGTTAATTCTTCTAGGTGGTCATATATCACTAAGTTGTAAGATTAACAGTACACAGACATGTGGCCGCACATTTACTTGATGGGCTATTGTCAGACTTTTGGTCTAAGAATCCATAAGGAAAATTCAATCCTTCCTACTAAAATTGCAGTCAACGATCTATCACACCTCAAGGAGGAAAGATCCCTGCAGTCTCCTGTCCCAAGGCTGGGTCGGAATATTCTGCACTAGAGCCTTCCAGCGGGGCAGAATTGAAACACCGGTGTTCTGGCTTTACGTGTATGACTGGCTCCCCGTAATGAACCTACACTAAGCACCTGCCAGCCCTTCCTCACGCCTCCACTTAACTCTTCTATGGACTGAATACGAATGTATCACCTTCACTAGATCTGAAGACCCTATGAGACAAAGACGGTATTTCCTTCATCTTCATATCTCCCATGTCATCAAAGCCAGCACTTTGCAAGCTGTAGTGAAAGAAAATGTGTGTTAAATACACAATGCAACACATCCTGTTAATCACCAGGCGGGGAAAAGCTTCTACCAAGCCTTTCCTGCACGTGTGTCTGCACGTAGGAAGTCTTGTGGTTGTGCTGCTTAGACCCTCCACAACCCTTGAGGCCTCGTGGAGACTCTCACCCAAGCCGACTCTTTTCCCAAGCCTGTGACTCATCTGTTCCTTCCTCTGAATTTCGGATCATTCTTCCTGTCTTTTGTCTGCATTAACTGGTTCCTTTAGCTCATAAAATTTCCCTTCTTGTGCTCCGGTCAACTCCTTATCTCCTACCCTCTTAGCTGCAAAAGAGGGCTTTGCGTTAGTACACCCAGTAAATGGGCCTCCTTGGAATCGCCTAGGACTCTCCCCTGAGTTTGCCCTGGCAAGAAGCACTGGGGAACCCTAGAATATCAGACCAAGAAAGGGAGATGTGTCATCATAGGGACTCTCCCAAGGGACAGTGGGCAGGCAAGTCAGAGTTTATGTCACCCAGCCCTTCTACTTTACAACTGAAGCAAGTGAGACAGGAACAGAGAACAAATGGGACGCACGGTACTTAACCTCAGGAAGCCTCTAGCCCGGTGGTGCTCCACCAAGGGCAACCTGCCCTCTGTGGAACATCTGGAAATGTCTAGAGACAACTCAGAACCATCAAGACTGGGCAGGGCTTGCCACTAATGAGCAGAGGCCAGGGAGGTCATAACACTCTACAAGGCACAGGGCAGCCCACACCTGAGAAGAATTATTCCGTCCAAAAGCCAAGGGTGCTAAAGTTGGAAAACCCTGTTCTGGTCCATTAAGGCAACATAAAGCCAATAGGCAAGGATCGGATAAAAAAGGGAAATTTTGCATGTTGGGTTCTGACATAAGTATCCTCCACAGAGCAGGAAACTTAGGATAATGGGTGTCCTCAGTAGTGAGCACTATGTGACTGAGCTTACGGGATGCCGAGGAAACCTTCTATTCACCAGGCACTGAAAAGATGTGGCCCCCACTCACCAGCTTTTGCCTCTGCCTGGCATTGCCACGGCATGAGTTCAGTCAGGCTCTGAGTACATAGCAGAGGCGACAGGCCCTCGTGGGTGATCCTACGTTAATCCTGAGACCATAAACTGGGTTTTGCCCTATTAGGAAGAAGCGCAGTGTTTTGAGAAGGGCCTTGACTTGAAGTCAGGACGTCTGGCTTCTACTCCAGCTCAGCTGCAAGTTCTTCACGTGGCCTGGGATAACCTATGTCTTCTCCACCCTTGGGCTCAGATTCTTCTTGGTCTGTTGGATGTGATGGTGATCTCTGACTTCAAATGTAGTGGCTTCCGGCTCTGATAAGCTATAGGATTTTTTTTCCTTCCCTGATGCCCCTCTCCCAGCTCTGACTTAGGTGGGAAACAAGCTGTGTTACAGCATTTCCCTTTATGAACTGGGGTATTGCCAGTAAGGCTAAGTAAGAGGGGCAGAGGCAGGGTGGAACGCAGAAACCGCTTGGGGGAAATCTGGTGCAGTGGTATAGACCCTGCACTCTCCAGTCCTGCTAGGATAGACTCTCGAATGCTGCCACTCGTCAACTTCACGCTATTACGTAGTTATGGACCCTCTCAAGCCCTCCGTTTTCTCATCTGTGCGGTGGGAATCATAATAATACCTACCCACGTGTTTATTGTCAGGAAAAACTGAGATCATGCAGTAATGCAAAGAGTGTTTAGGACATACATCATGGGCCCACCAATGTGACTTGGTTTCTGGGTCAAAGGTTAGGGATATTATTTTCCTCCCTAAGTCAGTCTGCTCTCCGTAGAAAAGAGAATGCTCAACATTGTTTGGGGTAATATATTTAAGTCTATGTGAGTGAGAAAAAAAATACACAAATATGCTCTAACCTCAGCAGAATACCGTTGTGCCATTTACAACATGATAGTGAAACAAATCACTTACCCACTGGCACAGCGGCTGTGCCTCTGTCTATTCTAGTTCCAAAGCGTCCCTTCACTGTGATTTAGATGAAAGCTCACCGTCCCTGACTAAATCTCCTTCCCTTTCTTTGCTCGTGGCTGGGCAGCAAGGCTTTCCAAGATCGTACTCCCCACGTCCCCACCCTCCCAGAGGTCACTTGGCGTGTGTCCCTGTGTTAGTTGGGGCAGGGCTTTCTCAGATGCCAGCCCTCTCATTAGCCCTCTTGGTTTCAGCAGCCCCAAGACACAGCAGATGCACCATTTCACGCCCAGGGGGGAAGGGCTTTACTCGGGTGGTTCTCCCATCATCTCTGCCCATCTGGAGCTCCCTTTAAACTCAGGGGGCACCGCCTGCCTGGGCCAACAATGAACTTAGGTGACTTTCCTTTCCTGTGCTGACAGGGCTCCCGTAAAACCCAGTTAGTGCCGGGAAAGGGTTTTTGCTTTTGTTTTCATGCTTGTTTTTTGGAGAGAGGGAAGAGCTGATCCTTCATAGGTGATACTGGGTCTATCACTTCTTACGAAAATACACTGATATTTGATTAGATTCCCACCTGTGACTGACACCTGTTAATAACCTGCAGGAAGGGGAGAGGATGCTTACGCTGTCAGCCAGAGTTACCTATGACTTTGTTTTTCATCAGCTTTGTCACTCAAGGGCAGTAGTGAAGGATATTATTTTTTTTCTTAAGATGTTGTTATAGATCTACAGACACTGGGTGGGGGAAATTGTCCTGCACATCCACCCTCATGCTGGTTCTTAGGAAATATATTGCCAAGCTTGCAGGTAATATTCAAATAACGCATTTATGAACTTTTACTACCCTAGTTTCGATATGGTGACAGGCAGCTTTGTGACAAAGCTATTTATTCCTTACCTTAATCCTAGGAGTATGGCTTCATTCCACTATTTTTTTACAATTATACTTCGTACTCTTTAAAAAAATTGAATAAGTTTCAGACCTTTTGACCTTCTAGTTCATGGACTCCTGGCTAAAAAAGGGGAAATATTCCTAAAGCAAAGTGTTTCATATCCCTTAGAAAAGCAAGTGGAATGTAAATCCACAAAAATGAATCTTGATCTTAAAAATCAGTTGCTATGATGCTGAGCATGTAACACATAAGAAATGAATTCAAAATGAGTAAAATCAAGAGAAAATAACTAAAAGTACAAAAAAGAACAAAAAAGAAGACAACAGAATCAGTCTTGTTTTTTCCTAAATCAGAAAACCTTCAAACAATTTTCTCGATGTGGGCCAAAAGAGCTGTCATTTAGCTGTCAAATGGTGTCTTATTTTCTTAGAGGAAGAAGGAGATGGGCTTTTTTCTTAGAATAAAAGATATCCCAAGAGCAGACCTGAGATGAGGGGTATTTGCCTTATTTTCTTTTTTTTGATAGATCAAGGTCCCCAGGTGTAGTGCGTCCTAGCTAGGGAGGAGAAAAAGTGCATTTTCCTCTCCTGCTGACTAGTTCAGCATCACCTCCTGCTCTCCTACATAGTATATTACCCCATCACCAGCATCTCGGGAGAAGGGCAAGTGTCTAGGAGATCCAAGGGCAAGCGAGTTACAGGACACTAAGGAACTCCTTAATTATTCAAGGCTCGAGGAATAGAGAACTGTCATCCGCCTGCCCTTTGGGGGACTTCACTGTGCCTGCCTCAGCCAGCAGCCCCTGAGGAAAGATGCTGTGACATATGTCTTCCTTCCTCCATGCCAGACCCGGGCAGATCCTGGGATTTACAATTCCCACTGGCGGCTTATCTGCAATTACAGAATATATATGCCTGTTTCATCCTCTAGATCTCCTGGCTAAATTGAAAAACACACCAAATGTATCTGTAAACCTCATTTAAAGCCCGATGACAGTGCAGAGTCTGCTCCCAGTCACCACACAGAAAAGAAGCCCATTTACTCTGTCTGCCCAGAGCTAAACTGGATGGGTATAAAATTTTTTATAGCTCTTTCATTTGCCTTATTTTGGATCTGTTTTGCCATCTTTTGTTCTTGGAATTACCCTTTAAGTGGAATGGAGATTTTTCAGAACATGGAGCTCATTGAAAGAATCATTTAAATCGATCAGTATATCACACTCTCTTTCATTGGCCTAGAGCATCATTTTAGACCTGAGGATTTTGAAACTTGAGCAGGAGAGGGAGGACCAAGGAAGAAGGAGAGAAAAATAATAGAACTATTTTCATTCTATGTGCATCCTTATTTAATTCTTTCAAAACCACTCGGGGGTAGGCACATTAGATTTTATCCTACCCAAGAAAGTGACGCTCAGAGGTCCTTCAGAGCCAGGACATAAACCTGGATTTTCTGACTCACGGTTATGGCTCTTTTCACAATGGGACAGAAACGTAGCTGAAGAAGAAACAGGAAACCTTAACTGAGGCTCAAGCCGAATACTGACAACAGCTCACTGATCCCTTGTTCTCTTAAAGGGAAGGTGATTTCACTAATGACTAAGGGCAAAGAGTAAACCAATCCTAAATAAACTTGAGGGTATTTCTCAGTTGCCTCACCTCAGATAAGAAGTATTGGTGACTCTCTCCCCTGCAGTGTGAATATTATCATCCAGTTTATTGCTCTGACCTCTGAGCTTCAGGTACATATTGGAGTCTTTCCTCATCAGCATAAAACTAAATACATTACCCCTTTCTAAAATACCTATTTTTATAAAAAACAGTATGAGCATTTTAGACCAAGTTGTGACGTTTGTGGGAATTTGGACCCATGCTTGGGAAGAGACCATGATATACCCTGCTGTCTACACAAGCTCCCCTCTGCTTTCATCAGATAAAAAGAATAGTAATTCCTGATCCTGGCAGATGTTGAAGAATTTCCACGTGCTTCACACCCTGCAGTTCACAGAACTCGTGGGACAGGCTCACACCGGCTGTGCACACAATGTCAGCTCCAGCGTGAACTGCTCACTGGACTTGCATGAGTCAAAGGCACCCCAGCGGGGCTCCTGCCCACCTGTGCCCCAGCTCCTACCATCACCTCCCCAACCTCATTCAGTGGAAATAGGATCCTTCTAGTTGCTCTGACTGAACTCTTGGGGTTCTGATGACTTTCTTTTTTCACATCTCATTCCATATCCATAGCAATTCCTGCCAGCTCTACCTTCAAGATTTATCTAGACTCCACACTTGTTACCTCCACTGCTACTGTCCTGGACCAAAACATGGTCTCCCAGCTCTCTTCTTGCTTTGCCTCCTATTCTTTTTTTTTTTTTGCCATGACGAGAGGCTTATTGATCTTAGTTCCCCAACCAGGGATTGAACCAGGGATTGAACCCAAGCCCTCGGCAGTGGAAAGTGCCGGATCCTAACCAGCGGACTGCCAGGGAATTCTCTCCAAGTCTAGAGTTGACGTGACCTGGCTCACATGTTTAAGAGATCACTCTGGTGCAAGTCCGTTCTTAATCCGAGACCAGTGTGATCTTTTAAAGGTGTGAGCCGTATCACCTCAACACTTACAACAGTTCCTCATTTCCTTCTCAGTAATACATGGTCTGCCTGCTCTCTGCCACCCTCTACATAACACCTGTCTTTTTACAAGATATAAAATCCACAAGGACAGAAAATTGCTTCTATTTCTTTCACCACTGTATCTCCAGGGCAAAGAATCATACTGGACGTGAAGTCGGAGCTAAATAAACACTTGCGGGATGAATGAGCAAGGAGGTGGGGCCAGGAGCCTCAAAGACTAGAGAGGGAGTGTTAGAGAGAGAGGTGGCTAGGGGTGAAGAAGTTAAGGTGCTCTGTGGCACACTAAAAAAGATACTCTCTTTTCTTTCATGATTTCTTGGAACTGAATAAAACTTGAAATTGCTTTCAGTTCTGTTTTTTTTCTGTCAGTCCCTGTGCCTTTGACCTGAGTTTCTTCAAAGGCTGAATTATGGAGGGTCCCAGTTAATCTCTGGTTACAGATTGTTTATATGTCATTGGGTGGGGGCAGCCAAAGAAGATACCGGAAGGCCACCCTGACCTGTGCCCGTATACCTGTCACCTGCTTGTTTGCAGCTATTCAGTCTACAGCCCAGCTCGGAGGCCTCCCAGCCAGGTCACATGCTGTCCTGACCCCGGTCATGAGCGGATTGACTGTCTCGGTCTAAGATCATGAAAGCTCACTGCCCGTCAGGTCACGGGGCTGGGCGGGCAGGTGCACCCTGCCTGGCTGGCAGCAGTGCCTCCCGGGGTCTGCTCTGAGCCCTCTGCAGATCCAGCCAATAGTAATAGAGAACGAAGCAACTGAAGGGGCCTCAGAGGGTGACCTCCCCTGGGATAGACTTGCACTGTGCTATTCTGCAGCCATCCTGAGAAGGGAACAGAGCCATCCGGGGTCTAAGGCGGTAAAAAGTGAGCAGAGTTTTGTACGTGTCCACATGCATCTATGAGGCCTCAGAAACTCACTTCTTTGCAACACTTTGAGAAATATTCCATTTCCCACAAAAATTCAGTGATGAAAGCAGCCCTTTATGGTGGCTGAAAATTAAAGGACTCCACATTCAGCTGAATTGTCATAGTATTCCAATATTTCGAAGTATATTTTTATATAATTTTGAATTTAGAGAAAAAATTACAGAATCTCCCATATGCATTTACCCAGATTCACCAGTTGTTAACATTTTGCCTAATTTTCTTTACTATTTGTGCTCACATACTTACTTTCTTATATTTTTATTAATATTTGAGAATAAATGTGAGTTACTGTGCCCATTTACCCCTAAAATACTTCAGTGCTTATTTCCTAAAAGAGAGAATGTTCTTTTTTTTTAATGAGAATGTTCTTTACTTAACCACAGTACAACTTTCAAAATCAAAATTTTAGCATTAACATAGTGCTGTCTAATTTATAATTTACATGCAAATTTAATCAGTTTTTTCAATAATATCCTTACGGCTTTCTAGCCTCCTGGTTCTTAGGAGCCAATCCACAAGCATTCATCACATTTAGTTGTCAAGTGCCTTCAGTCTGCTATAGTCTGCTTTCTTTCTTCCAATCCTTAATGATTTTCAAGATGCAGGCCAGTTAGCTTGTAGAAGGGTGCCTAATTTAGACATCTGGATACGTTCTCATTTTATATTCAGGGGATGCATCTGGTGCAGGAACACACAGCAGTGGTCCTGTACCCTGCTCAGGGCATCTCAGCATGAAGGTATGTGAGATACAGGTTTGGCTCACTCCTGGTTAACTTTCACTGTTTGGTTACTTGGTTAAGGTGTTGTCTGGCAGGTTTCTATTATGCCAGGTTACTATTCTCTTTTCTTTGTAATTCATAAGTGATTTGTGGGAAGATGCTTTAAAACTACGTACACAGCCTATTCTTCATCAAACATTCGTCTGCTAGGTTCAGTACCCACTGATGATCACTGCCTGCATCGATTATTGCTAGGTGGTTGCAACATGCTGATATTCCAATTTCCTTTTTGTTTTGACTTTCTCTTGGCTATATTTATTTTTAACTTTTTTATTGAAATATAGTTGATTTACAATATTATATTAGATTCAGGTATACAGTATAGTGATTCAGTATTCTTATACTCCATTAAAAGTTATTACAAAATAATGGCTATATTTCCCTGTCCTGTACAATATATCCTTGTTGCTTATTTATTTTATACATAGTAGTTTGTACTTCTTAATCCCCTATCTTGCACCTCCCACTTTCCTCTCCTCACTGGTAACCACTAGTTTGTTTTCTATTTCTGTGAGTCTGTTTTGCATATACATTTGTTTGTTGTATTTTTTTTAGATTCCACAAATAAGTGATATTATGTAGTATTGTCTTTGTCCGACATTTCACCAGGCGAAGTATTCTCTAGGTCCATCTGCATTGCTGAAAGTGGCAGAATTTCATTCCTTCTTATGGCTGAGTGATATTCCATTTTACACACACACACACACACACACACACACACATCACATCTTTATCAATCTGTCTGTTGATGGACAGTTGGGTAGCTTCCATACCTTGCCTATTGTAAATAGTGCTGCTATGAACATGGGGGTGCACGTTTTTCTTTTATTCTACATTACTGGTTAGAATTATACTGTGGGAGAGATTTTCCCCACTCATTCATGCATTAACTTATTCATTAATCTATTACATTCCATACAGACTCACTGACTTTATTTTACTCAGTGGATTATAATCTATTAGTTCTGTTATAATTTGTTAAGTACCCCTTTGTTATTCTGATGTTCAAATTGTCCCAGATCATCCAATGGGTGTCCCTTCAGGCTAGCTCCAGTGTCATTTTAACTGTTCCCATTGTTTTTGGAGTCCTTCTTTATCTTGTAGCCCATGAAAACGCTCTAGGCTCATTTTGCAGACCCTATACCCCAGTCCTGGACCATCCCCAACAGCAAGGAGTTTGGGGTGCTTTTGAGTAGCTTGTATAAGCTCTTTTCCACCTCGTATATCTCATTAACTTGAGAGTTTTAGAGTTCTGCTTTCTTTTAAAGAGAGCCTAGGATGAAACAGAGTTGTCACTGATCTTTCCCATCCTTTCTTTCTTTTTCTTTCTTCCTTCCTTCCTTCCTTCCTCCTTCCTTCCTTCCTTCCTTTCTTCCTTCCTTCTTCCTCTTTCCCTCCCTCCCTTCCTTCCTTTCTTCCCCCTTCCTTCCTTCCTTCCTTCCATCCAGTTGCAGCACAGTCTGCTTCTAATTTAAGCAATTTCTGTAGCTTAGTTATAGTACTTCCATTTTTGTTTTATTTCCTTTATTCTCTCCCCCCTCCCTTTCTATATGCCCGTTTCTAGCACAGATTGCTTTCTCATGTTATGCTCCCATGAAAAGTAGTTTAAACAGATAATTGCTCAGGTGAGAGCCTGACTGTAAACCTAGCATGTGGGCACACACTAGATAATTTACCTTGTCGTTGGGCTCAGAGTGACCAGACTGATAATCAGTTTCAAAATCAAATGTGACTATGATCAATTGCAGAAAATAAAAATGGAAGCAATGTGATACTAAGCTAGGGAAAGTGCTCAGCTCAGAAGCAGGCTGTGCTCTGACTCTTGAGTAACTGTAATAACAGCGATGATAATGGATCGTAAAAGCATCACTGGAAAGTTTTCCAGACTTTATCAAGTCAAGTCTCCAAATAACATGCAAGATATAAGCGTTTCCAGAAGGGAACTGGCGTCGTCCATGTTTTCCCATCCCTGGAGAGCTGAAGTGGACTGAATGTCAGATAGTGGCTTTTGTTTTCCGCCTGAGCCTGTGCGGCCACAGGTGAAAACACTCCTCAGAAAGAATCACGTCGCAATCTGAGTCCCAGCTCCCTTCTCAGCTACCTGTGACTCAGGTGACAGCCCTGGATTACAACCCATGACTGCTTTTGAGTATGTCTCTGAAAGTGGGCCGTGGCCTCTGTCTCCTTGTTTAAGATGCCTGTTCTTCCCGAAGACCACATCTGCCATATCTGGGAGATGCCTCTGTCCTGGGCTTGGTCCACATCATCAGAGCTGAAGGGAGGCTCCTCTGAGGGAAAGTGTGTCCTCTCAGGACTCAGGGTCCGGGGCTGGAGCCACGGCATTTAGTTTGCTTAATAGTGAGAGAAATAAACGAGAGTCTTCATCAGCATCAGGTGGTTTTTCTTCCAGGGCGTTTACCCGGTGGCCCTGACTGAAGCCAAAAGGGGACTGGAGAAGAGACTGGAAGGGACGTCCCCTTATACCATCTCGTGGCCAAAGAACCAGGATGGAGAGAGGAGAGCTCGGCTGCAAGAATCAGAAGAGCTGGGACGCAGGGGTGGGGGGAGCAGCCCTCAGGGCCTCTGTCTTCACGAGCTGCTCCCTTCTCACATGAACAGTCTTCATCCCCAGTCAACTCCGTTTCTGAGCACTGGACCTCTCCTCTCCCTGCCGGCAGCTCTGTCCCTGGAGAACTGAGAAGGGGGAGATGGGAGGCGGCTGGGTGATCCCAGCCCTGCCTCTCCCCGCAGCAGAGTGCTCGCTGTAACCAGGAATCCAGCAAAGTGGCCTCCCAGGCGTGGATGTGGTCCAGTAAAGACCCTCTGCCGAGCAAATGGCTGGTCTTGTTTTTAATTCAAGTATGAAAATAGCTGTCATTTGGTCACAAGCAGCGGCGCTCGCCTCGCGGGCCAGAGGAGCCTGGAGTTCAAGCAATTCCTTCCCTCAGATAATCCCTTTTTTAGAGGCCAACTCGGCAGATAAACATCACACATCATACCTCGGCTTGGCAAGTTTCTATCAGCATCAACTCGGGCAACCTCTAGCACTGCTGTGCCCCAGGCCCTGGAGAAACGGCTGGTGGCTCCAGCCAAGCCTGAGAAGCCCAGATGGACAGTGGACTCAGAGCTGAGGCCTGGGTGGTTCAGGCTCGGCCCTTCCTCGGAGGTCCCTGTTCCTTTGCTCAGCCAGCAGGGGCCCCCGTCTCTACATCTCCATGTCCTCGAAGAGAAACCCGGAATTATGTACTCCTCCCGATGTGTAGGAAACGATGTTAGGAACCGGACTGGCTAGGGCACTAAAGGGGCAACCATCACTGCACTCAGGTGTTGCCTCAGCAAAACAAGAGCCAAGCAAGCCTTTCTGAGCACTTCCCACGGGACGCAGGCACAGTGCTAAGCAGTCTACATGAATCGACTAGCTTGATCCTCACCATTCTAGAAGGTAAACACTATCGCCTCCACACTAGATAAGCTGAAGTGTGCACAGGTTAATAAAGGTACACAAGGACACCCACCCAATGCATTTTAAGCAGGAAGAGAGTCTGTCTCACAAAGGATGAAATCAAAGCTCAGAGAAGGTTGAGTCACTGTGTTAGCATCACTCAGTAACTCTGATCGGTCTCAGACTCTCACGCTTTGGCCATTCTACTGCAGCCACCTGCACCCTAGAAGTTGTCCCAGTGGGCGCGAGATGGTCTATCCCAGGACCAGAGCTTCCAACTACCAGATAGATTCTAACCACCATCACTTACTGCCCACAATTTCACTTATTTACTGTCATCCACCAAACACCCCCCTACATTCATCTATATGCGGGATTTAAGGACCACACCACAGCATTTCAATTAGTCTGTAATTACAGAGCATTTCCTCTGGCTGGCAAGACACTTTCTAGAAAGGCTCTCCACTTTGTTAAATCATCAAATCCTGGGCTCTTCACTCATCTTCCCCTTCAGTGAGAGCCTGGCAGGGGTTAATGGTCCTTAGGTTGCCCTGAAATACCTGGGCGGGGAGGGCTGTGGTAGGGATTCTGGGGCAACGTCAACAAGAAGCAGTTATCTGTTGTGTCTGTTTATCGCCACTCACATAATCGCATTCTTACCCCCAAGGCTGGTGAGATCTGGGGGAACAGTTCACATAGATTAGATTGCACTCACCTAAATCTATTAATTTACACTTTATTTTTTAATTAACTTTTTTTATTGGAGTTTAGGTGATTTACAATGTTGTGTTACTTTCTGCTGTTCAGCAAAATACATATACATGTATCCACCCTTTTTTAGATTCTATTCCCATATAGGTCATTACAGAGTATTGAGTAGAGTTCCCTGTGCTATACAGTAGGTCCTTATTAGTTACCTATTTTACGTATGGTAGTGTGTATATGTCAATCCCCATCTCCCAATTTATCCCTCTCGCTCCCTTTCCCCCCGGTAACCACAAGTTTGTTCTCTATGTCTGTGACTCAACTTCTGCTTTGTAAACAGGTTCATCTGTACCATTTCTTTAGATTCCACATAAAGCCATATCATATGATATTTGTCTTTCTCTGTCTGACTTACTTTACTCAGTATGATAATCTCTAGGTCCGTTCATTACATCTATTAATTTACACTTAATCACAGTCAAGTTTGTTTCTTGCCTACCCATTCATTCCAGGCCCTTGAAATCTGCCAGCATATTTTCCAGATGAATACCATTTCATTTCTTGACTATCCTTAAGACCTAAAATTTTCGAGATTAAAAAATAATCTTTTATGTGAGTATAAATATTTAATAAAAGTAGTCTCAGAAAAATGCCCCAAGGAACTTCTAACGCTAACATTTTTGTTTCCAGGGACATGGGACCATGTATAATTATGTTTTGTTTTGACCCTTAGAAATTACAAAATACTAGTGTCATTTCCTTACAATTATTTTACAGCTGTCTTTCTTGACGTAGGGCCTGGTCAAACGCTTACTGAAGATCCCTATTGTCAAGGCTCCTGGTACCCTCATATTTATCCATACAACATTTGCAAAAGCAATTGGGGACTAGCACAGCTATTATTCCTGGTAAAAGTCGAGATACTCCTAGCAGATTATAGGCAGCCGTCCTTGTTCACGGTGGTGCTTTTGATGAGAGTCTGTACGGCGGTCATCGTCTCAGCACGAACGGAGTTCGGTCCCGGCTGTGCTGCGGACTGGCTGCCTGACCTTGGCGTCCATCCTCTTGGGATCTCGGTTCCTGTCCACAGTAGGAGGGCAGGAGGATGTCATCTCTGCACAAAATGGGCTTTGCAGGGTCATGCTGCTGGTTAGTAACAGCTACAGAGCAGGAGTCCTGACTTCTGATTCGATTCTCGAGCTCCAAAATATTAGCGCTGAGTTCCTCCTGCATTTCTGGGCAGGAGGTCTCTTTTTTGCTGTTGTTGACTTACTAGGTCTATCACACTCCTGTGCATTTAGTGTAACTGGGCGGTGGTTCTCATGGAGTGGAGATAGGGGCAGACAGCCCACCAGAGTCAGGTGGTTTCAGCCCATGGGACTTGCTTTCCTCCACCCTCACCTTCGCCCGAGCTTGATGCAGCCCTGATTTACCCAACCAGTCACCTGGTAATTCTCAGATGATTCTGGCATCTCTCAGTCACACCGTAAAGAAGCCCAGCTAGGACCTCCAACAGACCTGCCTCCAAAGGTAAATGGGAAATCAGTGTTTTCCACAGTGACAGAAGGCTCGACATGGCTGTGGTTTTCTAACCACGGACCAGCAAGAGGCTTTTCCATTTTCCACCTGCTTTCTTCCCTATAAGGCATTTAAATCGTCCTTTCATTTGGAAATCACTAGCAAAGTGCATCTAGAATACTGTGAAGGAGATGTTCGACAATTTTCCTAGAGGCTTCGTAAAGCAGACATTGTTTCTCCATGACCTCTTCCTAAGAAGTGACCCGGAAAAAATATTTCAATCCGTACAATCAATTTCCTCTCAGTCCACTGAGCACACTGTGACAACCCCAAGGACGTGGGTTTGAAGAACCTTCTCCCAGGACATCATTTGGCAAGAAATTCCCTCAATTCCAGATACTCTATTGATTATATGGTGTGGGATCAGCCGGCTCATTTAGGTGACAGACGATTCTTGTCCTTGCATTACCCTTGCATTTTGCAGGCTTTAAAAGATTTTGGAAAGATCCTGAATATTAAACAGACAGAGACCAGCAGGGAGAAATTCTCATGCTAGAGACCACAGCCTTGTTCACCAAGGTCTCTTTGTGTTTTACGCACACGTGTATTTGCTGGGCACTCTTCTTATTGTTTGCCCGGGTGGAGATGACAACACATACACACACACACGAACACCAAACTAAAACGAAAGAAGAGCTCTGCTTTTAAGATTTAAACAAGGTTTGTGCTTCAGCCGGGGACGGCCGCCTCTGCGAACAGGAGCCGCTGTGGATAGGCTCCCTGCCTCCCCCTCCAAAGCCACCTTATCAAGGGCCAGCCGGTCAGTGCGGCGCGCGAGGAGAAGTAGCGCAAGGATACAGAGGGATGGGTTCTTGGAGAGTTCTTTAAAAATCCATGCATCCAACCCCTGAGTCGCCATCTGCTAAAAGGTCACCTTGACCCGCGTGGCAGCCTTCCTGGTTTTCTCTCTGTGGCCTTTCATTTGGAGTCAGCACCCTGGTGCCTTCCGGGGTTGTGGGTTTTAATGACTGCATTATTATCATCCTTCTAAATACTAACATCTTTGATAGCAGCCTTGCTACCTCATCTGAGGTTTTAGAAAACAAAACTGAGAGGCGGGGTGGACCATGCTGGGTGGTCTGCGCCAGAGGAAAGCAGAGCAGCTCCCGAGGCTCAGACGGTTCCCATCCAAGGTGCTCAGTGTGGCCCCTGACCTCCAGCAGAGATGCCTGTGACGGCTGCCAGGCTGATCAACACACAGAGAGTGGTCTTATCTCTGCTCTACAGGCGAGTAACCCAAAGGCTTAAGGGACTCAGAGGGGAGGAAATGCAAAAAGAAGAGTGCAAATCAGAGCGAGAATTAGTCATTTCTCCCCCATACTTAAGTCACCCTCAAGGAATAAAGGAGACATTTGAAGGCAGTGCATGGCTCCTCGGGTTCTCTTAAAGCGCCGCATTTCATGAAGGCGAAGGTTAAGCCTCGGTCACTCACAGCTCCCTCGGCCCCAGTTCCCACTCCCGGGCTCTCTGCAAAGCCCTCAGCAGATGCCAGGGACGGCCCAGTACGAAGCCTGGAGTCCCGCGGCTCCTGTGCCCAGGGGCCCTGGGCCTCTCCACGGCTGATCGGCCTCATCGCGGGGTCAGTGCGCCTGCGCCGAGTGGCAGGTGATGGAGCCTCCGGCTGGCGACTTGCTGCAAGAGGCGAGCGCTGCACGAGCATCTCTCGACTGAGCGGGAATCTCATTAAGGCCTGACATTTGCTGAGCATCCCCAGGGGGCAAAGGTCCCCATTCCAATTACAGCATCCCACCGCAGGCCCGGCGGGCAGCCTGGTGGCCCTGAGGCTGAGCCGCCATCCTCAGCGTCACGCGGCCCCACCATCTCCTGCAGCCCTGCAGGGTGCGTGCGCCTCCACGGAGCCGTCCCATCCCGGGGCCTGGAATCCTCCCCTCACCTCTGTCCTCCCCACCGCCTTCCTCCCCAGCATCTCCTGCACAACAGTAACTTCGCCCACAGTCTGTCTGAGTCCAGCATGGAAACCTGAGAAATCCTCCCATTCAATTCCTGTTGCCCTGGCCGCCCCTACGAGCCAGGCGACACCAGAGGAAGCAAGGTCATCCCCGAGGACACCCAGTGAGAGCCATCGCATACCTGGACGCACCTGGACGTACTGGGCAGGCGTCTCTGCCTAGACCCGCCCCTGTGGGCCGGGAAGTGATGCAAACAAGAGCAACTATGCCCAGAGGTCTCCGTTCTCTGTTGTCTAAGCAGCCTCCGGGGAGGGGAGGTGGTAACCTCTGAGATTACAGCCTCTGGTTACGTCCGTGGTTACCAGAAGCACAGTGGGGATCAGCTTCTTTTGGTTGGCTGGTTTGGCCGCACGGCGCACAGCGCATGGAACTTCCCCCGACCAAGGATGCAGCTGGCGTCCCCTGCAGTAGAAGCACCCAGTGGGAACCACTGGACTGCCAGGGAAGTCCGAGCAGCAGCGTCTCTCTTAATGCTCAGGATGTGTGTAGAGAGCATCCCATCCCGGAGGTCTAAGGCTCAGGCCGTCACAAGGTTTTCTTTATACATTTTAAAGATACACGATGTATCCACTGTCCCTGAGTGAAACAAGCCCTGCCCCTGGGTTTATCTGAGGTTAAGGGAGCAAAGCTGTCCCCAGGATCTCTTGAGTTTTACCCACCTGAACTTTTCATCACTCAATCTCTTTCTCCAACTCCCTAGCCCACCAACGCTACATAAATACTGACACCCACTGTGTCAGCTAGGTATTCACGTGTTAACCCTCATTTCCACCAAGCTCTGCAAGGTATTTATATTATCACCCTATCACCACTCCCTTAATGTTTGTATGTATAATTACATACAAAAAAGTACACAGGGCAACGGATAAATACTCATGTACCCACCATGTAAAACTAATGTTTTATATTTTGCCCCTTCTACTTCATATTTTTTTTAACAATGAAAATCTTACAGATAGATTAGAAATTTTCTTTGAATTTCACCCCCTAATCCTATAGAGGCAGCCACTATGCTGAAGGTAGTATGCATCCTTCACGTATATATGCATATATATTTTTTTCAGGGAACAGTGAGGCTGTGAGAAGCTGAGTACCTTCCCCAGGGTTCACCCAGTGAAATAGAGGAACTGGCACTGGGAGGCCAGCTCCCTCCTGGATTTCTGAGCTGCAGGCACATGCAGGAGGTTCACAGAAGGTGGGAAAGGAGAAGATGCAGAATTATCATTAAAAACGTCTCTCAAAGAGAAGCAGGTAAGGAAAGACATGGTTCATTCGCAATCAGCACTCAGGCAGGGAAGTGACTGGACTGAGCTTCCACATCTTCACAGGACTTCTGACCCTACTGGCACGTCTTTTCCCATCTCCAGACTTTCTTTAGAATACGATAGTATCAGCGAAACTAGGAAAGAAGGATCACCCCGAGCTGTCCTTAGATGCTCTTTCTCTCTTTCTATCAAGCTTCTTGTACTGCTAAGCTCAAAAGGGGTCTTGGCATGTCCTGCACTGAACATTCTTCAAAATCACCAGTAATTTCAAACATTATTATTCCAAGGTTTCAGGACCCAGCCATTCGGGGCCTTTTTTGCCTATCTGTCAAACGATGATATTACAGGTCCTCTGCCTCTGTCACAGAGTCATACCTTCTTTGAAGGAAACGATGAGTCACATGCATTCATTTAAGGAATATTTACCAGTTAACAGCAATGGACAGACCTGTGCTCATAGTGGAGATGCAGCTGTGCACAAAAAAACTGCTGTCTTCATAACACTTATAATCTATTCAAGAAATAAAAAAGAAGAGCCAAACAAAGTGGAAATATAGGTTCTATGCAAGCACCAAGGAAAGGCACCTAATGGAGATCCAAGACAGAAGCCTCCAGACTGAGCCCTCGGGAACGGGGGGAGGTGGCCAGGAGAGAAAGGGATGCCTTTGGGCTCTGCTCCAAACTGGACAACAGTGCGACTCCTAGGACATGCTGTGCCTGCAGTGCGAATAACTGTCGGTCCACATGAGCACAAAAGGACTCATTCCCCTTGAATTTTTCCAGAAACCCTGTCAACTCTGCCCTTTTGTGCCCTGACTCCTGATACTTTCTTTTGCACCAGGTTTTCTCATTTCTTTATCTCCAGCATCTCACAGTGACGGCAGGATGTCAAAGTATCATGAAAACTGATAGAATGAAGAAATGAATGAAGAAGGTCAGTGGACAGGGCGCCCTCCCTCCTTGTACCTGAGGGTGTCAGCAGACAACCCCACGGAGATGGACTCCAGATGTCCTGCTGTTCCGACAGCTGTCCTAACTCTGGCCTTGCAGAATCTGCCTGAAGGATTCAGCAGAGACCTTTCTTGGCCTCCCCATCTCTTTCAAACATAAAAAGTAGAAGAGAGGAAAAGGAAGGGAAATATTCCCTAGAGAATGCCTCCTTTTGTTCCTTTGAAAGTCAATTTTCCTGTGTAGTTGTCTAGACTAAGCTCTCTGCTACACAAAATGAGCTTCTCCCTCCTGCGGAGGGCATGGCTCAGACTCTCCAATGCTGTCATCCCAGCAGAAAAGAGAACCACCGAGGAAGGTCTCTCAGAGGGGTCGAGGAACAGCCTCACCCCGGCTCCACTTCTGAGCAGACTTCCCAGGTGCGGGGTTCTTTGCCAACTGACTGCCAACTCCAGGGTGGAAAAGATATAAATCCTGGGTCTATCCACACAGCTCCTGGGAGAATCTGCATCTTTGGATCCAGCTTTTCATTGACACAGGAGACGGGGAGCTGTCAGGAGGGCCAAGAGAGTGGACAAACAGAGCCAACCAAGATGAAGTGGCACAGCCCACCTTTTTCTGGAGGGCCCCAAGCAGTCTTTTCTGGACCAGAGGATCTCTGCTTCTGGACACAGTGGAGTAGCAGGGACCAGTTCTGCCCTCCTGACCAAGACAACCAATAACAGACGGGATGTATGAAACAATGATTGCCAAGGCTCTGAACATCAGGAAACGAGAGACAGTGATCCATGAGGGATGGGGAACAAAGATCGCAATCTGTGCAGTTACTGCGGTTTGCTACCTTAAAAGAGTACCCAGGCTACGGAAACAGATGGAGCCTTCGGGTCTCTCTGAGTTGAAGAGTTGAAGTTGAGAGTTTGGGAGACCCCAGCAGCTAGAGATGAAGAACAGAGAACTAGAGAGGAGACAGCCAACTACATGGAGACAGAATTTCAGAGATCTGCAGGGCTCTCCTCAGGGTCTCAGCTGAACACAGGAAACCATACATGTAAGGAACCCAAGTCTCGGGGAAGAATTACTGAGAGGTTAGCAGTAACCACATGGCGGGGGGATCGGGCAGGAAAAGTGCCTCTTCCTATTCCAGACTGATTCACAGGTTACGGGGCAGAGGACACAGGACAATATTTAGTGCTAGGGAGTAATTAGTCCTAGAGTGAGCAGGACTGCGGGTCAGCCTAACAATTTTTTTTTTTTTTTTGCGGTACATGGGCCTCTCACTGCTGTGGCCTCTCCCGTTGCGGAGCACAGGCTCCGGACGCACAGGCTCAGCGGCCATGGCTCACGGGCCCAGCCGCTCCGCGGCATGTGGGATCCTCCCGGACCGGGGCACGAACCCGCGTCCCCTGCATCGGCAGGCGGACTCTCAGCCACTGCGCCACCAGGGAAGCCCAGCCCAACAAATTTTAAAGGCAAGACCCAAAAGAATCAAATTCAAATTGATGAATATAAAACAAGAAAGAGAGAGATGGCACACATTATAAGAAGTGACGTCACTACAGTTTCAACAGATAGTTAAAGGATAACAAAGAAATATTATCAACAAGTTTATGCCAACAAAGTTGACACCTTAAATGAAAAAAAAAATCCTCAAAGACACAAACCATCACAGGACCCTCATGAAGAAATAGGGAACTTGAATACGTACTATATCTATTAAAGAAATTGAAACTGTAGTTAAAAATCTTTCCACAAAGAAAATTGCAGTCTCAGATGACTTCCTTAGTAAAATATATCAAATATTTAAGAAGGAAATAATGCCAATTCTATATGAAATTTTTTCAGAAATTTGAAGAGGAAAGAATATTTCCCAACTCCAGTCATGAGTCAAGCCCAACACCAAAACTAATCAAAGACGTCAGTTCTCCCCAGACTGATCTACAGATTCCATGGAACCCCAACGAAACTTCTGGCAGGTTTTTTAGCAGAAACTGACAAACTGATTTTAAAATTCACATGGAAATGCAAGACCTTGCATAGCCAAAGAACTTTGAGAAACGAGAGCAAAGTTACAGAATTAACACTATCTAATTCTAAGGCTGTAATGAAGTTAGAGAACTCTATCTAATTCCAAGACTGTAATGAAGTTACAGAACTACCTAATTTCTAGACTGTAATGAAGTTAGAGAACTAACTCTATCTAACTCCAAGACTGTAATGAAGTTACAGAACTACCTAATTTCTAGACTGTAATGAAGTTAGAGAACTACCTAATTTCTAGACTGTAATGAAGTTAGAGAACTAACTCTATCTAACTCCAAGACTGTAATGAAGTTAGAGAACTAACTCTATCTAACTCCAAGACTGTAATGAAGTTAGAGAACTAACTCTATCTAACTCCAAGACCGTAATGAAGTTAGAGAACTAACTCTATCTAACTCCAAGACTGTAATGAAGTTAGAGAACTAACTCTAACTCCAAGACTGTAATGAAGTTAGAGAACTAACTCTATCTAATTCCAAGACTATAGTAAAGTGACTGCCATCAGGACTGTGGTCTTGGTGTAAAGACAGAGAAATGCATCCACGGGACAGAAGAGAGAATCTAGAAGTAGACCAACACATATATGAACAACTGGTTTTTGACAAATGTGCTAAGGAAATTCAGTGGAGAAGGGCTACTCTTTTCAACAAATGGCGCTGAAAAAATTGCACATCTGTATGCAAAATAATGGACTTCAAACCCTATCTCATAAGACATACAAAAATTAAAATGGACTGTAGACCTAAAAACAAAACCTAAAACTATAAACTTTTAGAAGGATCCATAGAGAAAAACTGATAAATTGGACTTTATTAAAATTAAAACTGTTCTTTGACAGACACTGTTTAGACATTGAAAAGACAGCTAAATACTGGTAGAAACTATTTGCAAATATCACATAGTTACCAGCGGGCTTTTACCCATAATATACAAAAACACCCATAATTCAATTGTAAGGGAACAAAAACCCAATTTAAAAGTTGGCAAAAGATTTGTAAAGCACTTCACCAAAGAAGATACCCTGATGGCAAACAAGCACATGAGCAGATACCTAACATCATTAGTTGTTAGGGAAAATGCAAATTAAAACCACAATGAGAAACCACTCTACACTTATTCAAATATATAAAATTAAAGACACTGGTTATATCTGGTGTCTGCAAGGATGCAGAGGGACCAGGCTCTCCCACGCTGCTGGTTCAAATGTAAAATGATGCAACCTTGGGAAGCACTTTGGCAGTTCCTTCAAAGGTTACACATACACCAGGATAGCAAGTGATCCAGCTATTCTTCTCCTAGGTATTTGCCCAAGATAAATGAAGGTGTATGTTTATAAAGACCTGTACTCAAATGTTCATCTCAACTTTATTTATAACAGCTCCAAATGGAAAGCAGCCCAAATATTGACCAACTAGTGAACAGATAGCCCGACTGTGCTATATCCTTGCAATGGAATACTATTTGACAGTAAAAAGAGGAACATACAGATGCACACATTCGGCTGAATCTCAAAATAATTATGATGAATGAAAGAAGCCAGAAAAAAGGCAGTATATTCTCCATGATACCATTTATAAAAAATATTGAAAGTATAAAGTAATCTACTGTGATAGAAAGCTGACCAGAGGTTCTTTAAGATCGAGAGGAGGATTACAAAGTGAAATGACAAAACTTTTGGGGGTTCTATGGCCATTATCTTTTTTTTTTTTTTTTTTTTGCGGTAGCGGGGCCCTCCCCTTTTTGGCCTCTTCCCTTTCGGGGCACAGGCTCCGGACGCGCAGGCTCAGCAGCCATGGCTCACGGGCCCAGACGCTCCGCGGCATACGGGATCCTCCCGGACCGGGTCGCGAACCCGTGTCCCCTGCATCGGCAGGCGGACTCTCAACCACTGCGCCACCAGGGAAGCCCTATGGCCATTATCTTGATGGTGATGGTTGGTGGGTATACAACTGTACCCTTTAAATATGTGTGGTTTCTTGTACATCAATTATATTTCAATAAAACTGTAAAAAAAAATAAAACATAAAAACAAAACAGACCACGAAGCAACCCCATGGGATTTGCACTGGGTTAGCTGTGGAGGTGCGTAGGGGGAGACAAAGCTGTATAGACTAGACACGAGGGTGCTCAGGGGCCAGTGACAGGGCCCTGGGTAGCGGGGCTGGCGCCTTCGGGGCCAGCAGGAAGGACGAGAGCTTTGAAGAGACTCTGTGAGGGCTGAGAACAAAAGTCAGGGAAGTCAGAAAGTTTATTTCGGGTTTGGCAGCTAGCAACTCAGACATTGAAATTCTGCTGGCAAAGTAGGTCCAACACGCCAGGCCAGGAAGTTCTCTGCCTTGTTAGCACTCAGAAGGCACTGCCCCCAAATGCTGCCTGTGCTAATCAGGGCTGAGTCCTCTCTATGTATCCGCTCCCAGATCTGACATCATTCTCAGGTGGCCCCAGCCCTGGGGCTGGCGGGGCGGGAGGCTGGTTTGGAAGCAGGATCCTGATTGCGCAATCAGAGATAATTGGCTTCTAGCTCTGATCTGTTTCTCCTCCGGCCCTGCTAGGAAAAGCTGCCTCCTTTGTTTCTAGCCCCACATTCCCTCACTGTCAGCTGCGGCACATTTTCGTCTCCTCCTGTCCCCTTGCCTCTTCCCTCCCCGACTTCACATAGCCCTTCACTCAGCTCAGGGCTGCTGACCGTCCAGTTTCCCTGCCTGGCCCTCTGCCTCGCCATGGACAGCATGTTCTCGAAGTGCCCCCTTCCAGATGGGCTGCTGGTCACCCTTGGAGACTGTTGCCCCTTCTGCTGTCCCTGGGCCATGCACTGGCTCCCCTTCTGTTTCCCTTGAGGGGCAGCTCCAGAGCACCTCCTGCTCCAGACTATTTCTTTAAAAATCTATCACCCTGTTTTCTCCTAAATCAGACGGTCAGCTTCCTGGGGGCTAGCCTTACAGCAGCTCCTGTCTGAGCCCCAAGATCCCTGAATCACTGAAAATGTCACTAGGATTTCTGCAGAATCCTAAGCAAAGCAGAACTCACTCATTCAGAAAAAAAAAAGAGAGAGAAAGAGGGAAAAAAGCCTGGGCTGTAATGACTTTGCACATCAATATGACCTATGTATGAAGCTGTTTGAGTTGTTAATGATTCTCTGTGAAACATCCAATACCACCCGGGACAAAGCACCTTACTCACCGCTAATGAATAGGTATACACAGAATACGAGATGGCTCCCAACCCTTTTCAGCTGCCTTTGATAACACAGGCCCCTGTATCATCCCCGCCGTATAATGAAAACCTCAGCCTGAATTGTATCAACGCAAATTACAGGCGCTGCCTGCGAGCTTGTATATTACAACTGATCTGTTGGACCAATAAAAAGCTACCCCATTAACAGCCTTGTCCACTTAACTATTAATAAGGCTCCCCAGGCCTCTCCTCGCCCCGCTGCGGCCTCCCCACGCCCCTCTTCCACTCAGCCCACTTAACCTCCCGCATGCAGACTCGACTAGGAAAGGGGCGCGGGTCGGCCTGAGGGTCTAGGAAATACAATTCACATAAAATAATACAAGGATGCTCTTCTGTGGGGAGCTGTGGTCCTTCAGGGAGGCCTCCCCCCGGAGTCTTGGGTGGGTGGCCTCAGGGCAGCGGAAGCAGGAGGAAGAGAAGGGCTGGGCGGTCCCCCCTGGGCATCCACTCTTAGCCCTGTCTTCCTGCTCTGTCCCACCAGCCCCTAAGCTCCTGTCCTGACATGTCCTCCACATTTGCTCCAGCTCCGGTCCTCTGCCTTCTCTGCTTCACTGGGAACCCGGGGGGACCCTCACCAAGACAAAGGGGGACGAGAGGGCATCCTGCTGCCAGCACGGCCCCAGGTCACCCGGGCTGGGAGGGTTCAGGGAGCCCCCAGTGCTCGGACGGGGTAGAGGACACCAACCAGGGTCTTTGGCTCAGAGCTCTGTGCTTTCAGAGTCGCTTTCCTTTACCCGTATTTTCTGGAGTGTTTTTTCTGTTTCCAGACCCACCTTGGTTTCTTGCATATAGTTCTACTGCACATTTTACCTAAATGCACCAGTTCTCTTCCTTTATTGAATAACAGCCCCCTGTTCACTTTAGAAGCAAGTGAAATGTACAGAATTGCACGATCACTAGAAGGAAACTTCTGGAAGAACTGCTCTGAAAGGGATTGCTCTTGCTAGCTAGCCTGACTTGCTGTGGCTGGCCCTCCTCCTGGTTATGGAACGGCATACGAGACCCGTGTTTAATAGTTGTCCACACGCTACTCATAATAACAAATACCAGCTGAAGTACTATTTACTCCTGCTTGTTACTGAGGGCCTTAGGACGGGCACAATGACCTTATGACCAGAGAGTGGTTGGCTGGTCGGTAGCCGGTTGACCAGAAGCCCACCCCAAGACCCCTATTCCTGTGCTGTTTCCCTTCCATAGTTTTCACCCCCATCTTGGAGCAGGAGGCGGTCATGAGGTCACCCCCTCGCCCTCCACAGCGGTGCTCTTTTCTAACAGCTGGTAGAGACCGGCTCAGCTTCCAGAGGGAAGGAGGGATTCCTCTCTTGCATGGAACACTCTGCTAAGGTGGTCCCTACCCAGTCACCCAGTCACATTTTCCATGTGGCAGATCACCAGCACTATCCTATGTAATTCTGGCAACAACTCAGGGTAGAGAATAAGATTCCCAAAAGATGGATGCAGAACCACTGAGGCCCTGTGGAGCTAAGGGCCCCGCCTAGAACGCGGCGGGCGTGCCTCCTAAGGTGGTCTTCCTCTTTCTCTGCTCTGCTGCCTTGCCCCGCCCCTGGTGCCACTGCAAATCAGGCTTCTTTGTTTTATTTAGGAAAAAACCATGAAGAATAAGTTATCTTCAAACTACAAGAGAAACAAAGGTAAGCAGAATGTAATCACGCAGGCTGGAGGCTTGCCATCTAACAGCTGCAGAATTCCATGGTGGAAAGTGGCGGTGTGTGTGTGTGTGTGTGTGTGTGTGTGTGTGTGTGTGTGTGTGTG
>NW_020838026.1:1309249-1367365 GCF_003676395.1 Aethalodelphis obliquidens | reverse complement strand
TGTGTGTGTGTGTGTGTGTGTGTGTGTGTGTGTGTGTGTGTGTGTGTAGAGATTGGGATTTAAAAAAAAAAAGCAATATTGACCAAGAAATATCATTACCCTTCGCAGGACCACTGTGATACTCTGCTTCTCACCCATATTTATTCAGAAGACCTAAGAGTCTCTCCACTTAGGATGAGAAACTCATTCCTGGCACCTGCAGATGCTCGGGGATGCGGTGTCTGAGGCTGAGAGGAGGACACAGGTGAGAAGAATTAGTCCTGCATGCAATAAGATGCGTCTGGTTTCTCTCTGGGCGGAAGGGTGCTAGAAACAGGGCAACAGCAGAAGGGGATCAACTGCCAAACCCAAACCCACCCTCAAACAAGACAGGCTGAGCTCTCGGCGCTGGGCAGGCTCATCACTCTGTCCTCAAGCTTCCAGAGGGTAGTTTGCAAGCACTGCAGGGGCCAACTGGGGAAAGGGCCCCGCAAGCAGGATCCAGATCGCTACGCAAGGCTTTGCAGCACAACTGTGGAATCTTCCAACACTGAAAATAGAGCTGTTTCCTTGTGGGCCGGGTGGGCTTTCAACATATTGAAGGAGGAGTGGCACATAGGCTGGAAAGGGTAGGAGCTCTCAGGGGAGAGGGAAAGAGAGGATAATGGAGGGAGGGGTGGGAGGACATGCTCCACTGGAAAATAAATTGGAAATTTAGGGTGTGGCTGGATTTTGAAGGATCTGGAATGTGTAGCCTTTAGGTATTCGTTAAGGAAAGCCAGTGCACTCTGTGTGTGTGTGTGTGTGTGTGTGTGTGTGTGTGTGTGTGTGTGTGCGCGCGCGCATTTGGTGCAGAGGCTAATATTTTGCGGGGGTGTTTTAGCCGATATCATTTTTTAGCAAAAGGCAATGGTCATCAGAAATCTGCCTTTAAAAAGGCAAACTATTTTGGGAAAACAATTGTAACTGATGCCCTCAAAAATTGCATATTTCCAGGACCAAAAAAGGCCAAAAGTACCATTAATGTGAAGGATGATTTTGTCATCACCGGTACACAGGGCTCATTTAACAACAGGGAGCTTTTATGTGGAAATAGTCCCAAAAAAAAGAGAGAGAGAATTATTTTTTACAGAGCATTTTTCTGAGCCTCTTTTGGAAAATGTTTCTAATTCTTGGTTTTTCCTAATGAGTTCAAGCTTGATCAACTATTCTGTCTGGAAAAAGCATTCATTCTTTTGGGAAGGTAAGGAAGCTTCTTTGGGATAAATGGTGTTCTTACACTGTGTATTCAGTTATTGTTTTAAACTCTACTTAAAACTGAGGTTTACATTATTCTGGAATCTTACTTAGGCACAGAGAAGAACAGTAATTCAACACTTTTGCTATTAAATATTCTGACATGTTTTGCTTTTTTGTTTGTTTTAAATAAGGAGGGTTGACGGATACATAAAAAGTGTGTCAGGAGTTCCAGATGTCTTTCACCGGTTAGGCGCTTTGTAGGCGTGAATACGGTGCTGGCTTCTGATACCTGCCGGATTCCTAGCACCGAGCTTGGTGTGTCCCCAGCTCCCATTTCATGCCGCTTTGTGACCCTCTCTGAATGCCAAGGGGGCACGAAACAGGTGCCGGTCCTGGCCTGCAGTGAGGCCCACTGCAACTTTGCATCCTTTCTCCTGCCCGGAAAACAAGCGTGTGCTTGTTTCCTATTCCTCCCCTTTCCGTTGAGGGTGAAGTTTCACACTTTAGCAGCAAATTGCACTTTCTAGGAACATCAGAAGCTCTTAGCAGGCCAGAAAAATCGAACTCCAGTCAAAGTGGGGACAGTCTAGAGAGGTTTGCAGACAGCAAACTAAATGCACCAAGAAGTTAAATCACAGGTTCTTTTGAAGAACCCTTTGTTGGCAGAGCCACTGTTCAATGGAGGTAGCTATGTGGGGAAGGGGAGATTTGGGAAGCCTCATCGTGGATCCTCTAGGGTGGCTGGACAGCCAGAATTTGCTTCTAACTTGAAGAGAGTCTCCTAACCTCTCAAAATCAAGTTTCTTCATCTGAAAAGTAGGACGATCTGCTGAGTTCTCTGCTCGTGACTCCACGGCACAAAACTCGTCTTGCATCACCATTCCTCCTCGTCCTGGATCACCACATCCTACAAGAGAGACTCCCCCTCCCACAGGTGGAAGGGGTAGCTCTCTCCCACCCAGTGGTGCTATCGGTTGTAATGGCTCCAAAGCCATGTCTTAGGGGATCCCTTCTTGTCCCCTCCTGCACAGCCTCCCTTGAGATGCCTTGTAAGGGACTTGCCTTTCCTGGGCTCCCCACCATCTCCAGGGATGTTCCAATGGTAGGAAGTCCCTTCTCATTCATAAACCCACAGAGTGTCACAGGACATATGAATCTCCTCTCCGGCCAAAGGCACAGACCCTGAATGTTAAGTGCATGATGTGTTCCCCAGCTCACAGGAGGACGCATCTCCTAGGGATTTGTTCATTTGATTGTGTGGAGCTCAGCATGGGTTCGTGCAGATATAATGCTGTTAATGGTTGGCAGTGTCCTCCACGGGCGGGCTCACAAAAATAACTTTAACCCTTCATGTAACTAAATTCCTCTCCTATGGTCCTGCTACACTAATAATTAAGCAACATATGAAAACAATGAAACAAAACATTCTCCCTTTCATGAGAGCTCACTGAGGATAGAGATGGCGTCGTATCCATCCTTGCATGGCTCACCAGCATCAGTGGTCCCTGCCAGCACTCACGGGACCTACCGTGTGCCAGATACTCTTCTAAGGGTTTCAATATAGTAACTAACGGAATCCCCACACGAACCAAGTGAGGTACGGGCTCTGGTGCTATTCCCACCATACGGCTGAGGTCACCTGGTGTTAACTGGTAAGAGGTGGGGCTGGAATTTGAACCCAGTGTGTTGGCCTCCAGACACACCCTCTTCTGAAAGAGCCCTGCAGAGGTGCTTGTTGAAGACAGAGGTGTAAAGAGATGCGGACGATTAATCAGAAGAGGCTAGGTGTGTTAGGCTGATTCTCTAACGGGAGCCTCTGATACTTCAGAGGCTGTAGGAGCGGGGATGTTATTGCTATTGGTCTGATCTCCCATGTGAATGTTGGCTTGAGTTTGCAGGGAGATGAGAAGGGCGAAGGCTCTTCTCACTGCTCAGTTAGGATAGGTCTTTTACATTTTCCCGACAAATGGAAATAAAGACTAGTGTGATTTTCCTGAGGTGACTTAGGGGAGTCTTAGCAAGAAGGAAAGGAGGAAACATGAATATAAAATAAAACATAAAATGAGAGTGTGTGAACTGGAGAGAGGCTGCCCTGGGAAGTGAGATCCCGTGACTGCTGGAGGGGACAGGCGGGGGCAGCAGGAAGGATGGTCTCCATCCAGGGCTGGGCTTTTCCCTGGAGTTGCACTGTCCGCTCTCCATTTCTCCACTGGCATCCTCCACTCCTGCCTGTAGACTCAGCCCCACAAAACACACATGTTCTTCTCTCTCTCTCTCGCTCTCCCTCATCGTCTGGACCAGAACCTCTGTGTGTACAGAACTGGACCCAACAAGTATTCAGATGCTACTGGAGACAACGGCCGTCCTTTCACTGGGTCCCTTGGTGCTCTCTTGACAAGGTCCCCCCCAGCTCTCTTCTGCTCTCCTGAAGCCCTAACCCTCTGTCGCTCGCCCTCATGTCTTCATGTCTGTAGACTGTTGTACTTCCTAAGGGTTGCCTCGACATGGTGACTCCATATCTTTCCCTGATCCCATGCTCCCCTGCCTCCTGGGCACGGCTCCGGGGTCTTCCCAGCTGAGAACTGAAATCTGCTTTCTCTGCTGGAGGAGGATAAACTCCTGGACCATAGCACAGCTGCCCCCTTCATCCACTGTCACCTGAACCTCAACGTATCTGAAGCCAAAATGACCTTCTCGCCCTCCTTAAAATCTTCTCTTCCTAATTTCCCTAACAGTATCCCTTTTCTAGAATCATCCAGGATGAAAAGGTGGATAAACATTCCACATTTCCTTTATCCCCTGAATCCGAGCCATCGGCACATCTGACCATCTTCGCCATCTCTGCCTCATCCCTCTTCCCGGCTTCTCATCACACCCCGTCGACTTCCCAGCTCTTCCGATCACTACACCAAGTCCCTGGTATTTAAGGGTTTGGTGGGTGAGAGCCCACACTCTGGCTTTTGTTAGGGCAATTAAATAACATAATAATAGTACAGGCCACACAGAGTGGTTGATAAGATCAAGCAAATAGTCACATATTGAGTAAATTCTCGATAAGTAGTAGTTATTATTAATGTAACTTTTCTCTAGGTTCACCTCTGTTCCAATCCATCACGTCCTCTACCAAAAGAATAATTTCTCAACATGATGTTCTGACAGTACAACTTCACTAAGTTAAACCACGCAAGTTTCCAAAATGGTTAATAAATAAAATCAAAACTCTGTAGCCTGGCACTCAGTGTCTTCTTGGTTTGTCCCCTAATCTAAGAATCTTTCTTCTGCTCTGGTCAGAACAATTGGTCTGTGGCTCGCAGGACCTGTGTCCGTGCCATCTTTGCTGTCTGCAAGTCTGTGCAGCTTCGGATGGGAGCCTAGAGCCCACTCAAAGCACTGCAGCCAGAGTCCCAGCTCCTTAACCTCCTCTGCCCCCGTTTTGCGTTTTTGCGGGTGCTGCTGACTCAATACTAACTACACACTGTCTCTTGTTTATTATTTTTATCTCTAGACTCTAAAACCTTAGAGCTCTGAGATTTGACTTTACTCACAGCTGTCGTCCTGTCCGTACACAGCAAACACTAGGTTCTCAGTGATTTGTGTTGAATGTAAGTGATGCTTATCTCTGCTGAAAACCTAAGTGGTTGATGAGTCAGGCAAAGCTGTGGAGGGGGCATGGACAGGAGAAGCAGGGGCTCTCCGTGCATGGGTGAGCATGGTAGGCAGAGACAGAGCTGTTGATAACGGCCATTCCGATGGCTTCAGGCCAACATCTGAGCCCTTTCCCTCCATGACTGTCTGTATGACACAACCTGGGCAGAAACTGCCAGGGACCTGTTCACACTCCTGGACCACCCATCCTTCAACATGAATATAATTGTGCACCTCAGACATGGCCAGGGACCACGTGTCAGCCACACGTGTGCTGAATATCTGCTCCATGGGGTGCCCTTAGCAGATGAGTCTGATTGCAGAGCACAGCTGATCTTGGAGGGATGCCTGGAGGAAGAAGACCCTGGACTATCTGTTTGCTAGACAGAATGACAGGTGGCATTCGAGCACTAACCTATAGTGGCTGAGCCAGGCAGGGGCTAGCTGGTCAGCAGGCCCATTTCTCCCTGTGGGGCTCACACAGACCACATTGCAAAGCTGCCTTACATTTAGAATGGACACTGTCAGTGTTTCTCCTGAGTGGAATGTGGGCAAGGTAACGTGCAGTTCCAGGCTGAGGGCAAGCTCTCTCTCACCCTCTGTGGTCAGAACGGCCAGCATGGCCTTGAAGCAAGCTGTCTGAAGACGGCAGAGCCACAGCATGGGGAGATCTGAGTCCCAGGATGATCTACAGAGGACTGTGACCTGAGGGAGGGAAAAGATGACTCTTTCTGCATTAAGTACTAAGATCTGTGGGTTGTCGACTGTAACACGTAGAAATTATTAGCGTAACAGATACACCGTTCAAAGCACGTCCCCAAGTCTCATCTCGGCTGAACCCCAGAGCAAATGTGGGATAAAGGAAGGATGAATCCGTCTGTGCCCTTTGCTTTGTGAGGAAAGGAATGTTTCCTTGGTCTGTCCTGAATCTCACAATCAGAAGCTAGGACTCTTGGAGAAATTGTGTACTTATCTTTCCACTTTGCCACACTCTCATAAGTGTCAAAACTGCTGCTGAATACTGTTGCTGTAATTTTCTCCCACAGACCTACATATTCCATCTCTGTAGCGGTACCTGCAACTCGGGTTTATAGACCACGTCGCTCTTCTTAAGAGGCAGGAAGCGGCAGGAGAGGAGGGAGGCAGAGGACTCTTGAGACCCTGCCACGTGAAAATGGAGGAGGGCTCGGCTGGCCCTTGAGCGCATGCTGTTTTGTCTGGTTCTTGTTTTCTATCTCAGAGTGAAGATACGACTACTTAGTCAGGGTCTGCCTGCCTCCTTGTATCCTGTCCTCCCCTCTCTCCTGATGAGAGGACTTTAAGGGGAATTTCAAGAAGCGGATGAGTGGAGGAGTGACCTCCTTTTCCTTGCACGAAGGACCCTTCAGTTGCTGGAAGAACAGGGGAGAAACAGCAGCTCACCTCTGTTGGGCTGTGCTGCTCCTCGGGGTGGTTGCCAGGGATAACGAGGGTCCAGTCTCCGCCCTCCTCACCCCTCTCCCTCCCACCTGCCTGACACAAATCCTGAGTTGAGCCTGGCTCGTGCCCAAAGGGATAAAACACGCCAACGCCATCCAGAGACACGGTGCCTTTCTTTCTGTCCCTCTTTCTTTCCTTTTTACCTTTCTCAGCAATGATGAGTTTTATTTCTTCAGTTGGAGGGTGTATCTGTTTCAAATTCCTCCAAAGCCAGAAGCGATGGCAACTTGAATGGACCTGATATGAGTGGACCTACGAAGAGCATCCTCCCGTGAGCTCAGGGAAGCCCTTGCTCTGCCTTCCTATCCACCAACGGCCTTCGACATGGCGGCTGGCACACAGTCGGCACTTCACAAATGTTCATTGAGTGAACGGATGATGTGATTATGGTCTTACTTCCTATAAATGTATATTTAGCAGCTGATATCCAATCACACTACAAATAGATTGGACAAATGTCTATATTCTAACAACTGCAACTAAGTTTACATGTTCTTTGTTAACAGGCAAGTAAGAGATGCTTCTATCATTTTCTAGTGGAAAAAAAAGGAGCTATGGGTCTTAATTCAAGCAATAACTCAAAGACAATACTCAGACATCTGGGTGAGAGACAAAGGGACATTAGCAAAAGGAGAAGTGAATTAATTCAAGTTTCTGGGAAGCAGGAAACCACTCCTTCTTGGGTATCTAAGCAAGAAAAATCCTGGACTCTTTAGAAAAAACAGGACCAGATGGGAACTGAGTCTTCAGGTGGTCTAGGAGACTGGTAGGAAATGGAGGTGAGATCAAATGAGAATTCATTTCAACAAATATGTTTTGGGCTCCTAAATTATGCTTGCCTGATTCTTTGGGGGGAAAAACAAAGAGTGATCAGAGCTTGTTCATCAATTGCTGTGAAAGAAATGGGAGAAATAGAGGTATCTACCACTAATTAATCTAAGGCTGACTGTGATTCATGATGAGTGGTCCACTACAATTACAGACTGCACTGGAATTGGAAGGGAAAGACATATTTTGTCAAGGTAGGGATGGTGGTGTATATGACAGGACAGTTAAGAGAGGCAGAATTTACTTAAGCTTTGTAAGTTATTTATCATGTTGGCTGGCAATTATGGAAGCAGATGAAGCTAGGAAAGGAAATTACAGCAAGAAGGAATGTTTTAATGGTAAACCAGAGAAAGGTAATTATTAAATTGGTCAGTAAGAGAAGTAGGTATAGAAGGAGAGAAAAAGTTTTGCTGAAAAGAATACTGGAAAGGTTGGTAGGCTCACGTTGTTGAGGGTTTTAAGTGCGCGGCTTAAGCGTTTATGCTTTGTTCTGAACGCAGCAAGGAGCCGTGGAAAGCTTGTGAGCATAAGAGTGAATGAACACATCTTCTTCAGCCATTCATCTGTCGATGGACATTTAGGTTGCGTCCATGTCCTGGCTATTGTAAATAACACTGCAATGAACACTGGGGTGCATGTATCTTTTCGAATTATGGTTTTCTCCGGATATATGCCCAGGAGTGGGATTGCTGGATCATATGGTAGCTCTATTCTTAGTTTTTTAAGAAGACGTGGTACATATATACAATGGAATATTACTCAGTCATAAAAAAGAATAAAATGATGCCATTTGCAGCAACATGGATGGCCCTAGAGATTTTCATGCTGAGTGAAGTCAGACAGAGAAAGATAAATATCATATGATACTGCTTGTATGTGGAATCTGAAAAAAGGCTACAAATGAACTTATCTACAAAACAGAAATAGAGTTACAGATGTAGAAAATAAACTTATGGTTACCAGGGCGTAAGGTCAGGGGAGGGATAAATTGGAAGACTGGGACTGACACATACACATTGCTATATATAAGATAGGTAACTACTAAGGATCTACTGTACAGTACAGGGAACTCTACTTAGTACTCTGCAAGGCCTAAATGGGAAAAGAATCTGAAAAAGAGTGGATATATGTATATGTATAAAAGATTCATTTAGCTGTATACCTGAAACTAACACAACATTGTAACTCAACTATAATCCGATAAAACTTAAAGAGGGAATGGACAAAACCTGTATTTTAGGAAGATAATGCTGAAGGCAAAGGGCAAGCTGCAGTGTGTAAAGAAGGGTCTAGACATCAGAAAACCACACTGAAGGTGAGGCAGGACCAGGAGGCTCTGAGACAGTGCAGCGCTGGTAGCTGTGTGTCAGAAGGGGTCCGGGCTGAAGGGCAGACCAGATGGGCAGGCTGTGGCTGCTGACCGAATGTGAGGAGAAGAGAAGCAGAGGAACATTCTAGGAGTTGGAGCCACAGTGACAAGGAGGAGGAGGATGGTGTCAAGAAAGTCGGGGGACGTAGAGAACAAATGTATGGACACCAAGCGGTGAAAGTGGTGGGGGGGTGGGGGGGATGAATTGGGAGATCGGGACTGACATGTATACACTAATATGTATAAAATGAATAACTAATAAGAACCTGCTGTATAAAAAAATAAATAACACAAAATTCAAAAATTCAACAACAACAAAAGAAAGAAAGTCGGGGGAGAAGAAAGAGTGAGGTTGTACTAGATGGACTCAATTTTTCTATATAAAGTAAGGCAGGAGTCTTGAGCGAAAAAAAGGGAGACAGAGATGGATTTGGGAGTATTAAAAATGGCAAATATCTGAAGGAGCTATTGTTGAGTTTAATAGGGGATTAATTAGAGAAGAAAAGATAATGAAGTGTTGTCCTCTACTCTAAAAGACCTGGTTAAGTCTGAATTTCAATTATTGATAGTGATCTACATTTGCTGATGGACCTTCCCTCCAATGGTTGGCTGGTACCCTACCAGGAGAATGTTGATCCCTGGAGATACGCCCTCTCTCCTCCAGCATCCGAGCGCATCATGGCCCATCTCAGATAGCCTCACCAACTGTACCTCACTGGGTACAGCCTCCCCAGAGTTTGCAGCTTCCCACATAACTCCTTTCAATTTGTAAAGCTAGGTTTAGGATACGGGCAATTGGAAGAATGAAAAGATTCAGTACCAAGGTCAACACCTTAATTTCCTGACCTTTATATATGTCAAGGAGTTGGTTTCCTAGACCCCAAGAAGTTAGAGGCCTCGGCACTAAACTTCTAATGTATGTGGTAAGGAGAAGACCAGGACCATGTGACACTAATAAATACCTTACAAGGTGTTAAGGATGCTGATATACAATTCTAACGATGTCAGCTCTGTGAAGAGGTTTTATTATCCCCATCTGCAAGTGCTAGCATGGACCCATGACTGGTGCAGTGGACTAAAATTCTGCGAGCTTCACTCCAGGCTGACCGTTCACTGGCCATGCACTGCCAGAAACATCCCTCAGCCTTTCTGGGACTCTGACTGCTTGACAGAAATGGGGCTAATGATGGCCAGTAATGGCCCACTTGATAAGGTCGTGGGGATGATGAACGTGCTGGCCTCTAGGTAAGACCCCTTGGGCTCCGGGAAGAGGGGCCACGACCAATGAGGATGCAGAGACGTTCCCCACCGCAGCTCCATCCCCCACCCTGGGCTGTCTCTACTAACCCGGAGGACTCACTGTCCAGACCTCCTAACATGACAGGGCTGGTGCCGTATGGACAAGGTGGGGAAATCACACTTGAGATTAAACTTCTAAAAAGAGCTGTCAGATTTGTCAGCCGTTCCCCTCCCGACCCCTGTGGAGTGCTGAGAGGCAGCAGTACCTCCCCCGGCATGTTTCTCCTCGGCAGGAGCGGGATGGACGGAGCATACTTAACTAAACGTCTCCACGGCAGCCCCACCGAATACTGAAAGAACAGACTCCCACAGTCAGCAACAGGGCACAGGACCCAATCCCTGAGTGTCAGAACTCCCAGCCTCCCCCCCACATGCACTTCCAACAGCTTGTCCGAGGGATGCTTTTTGTTTCTGAGGTTGTAACCCTTTGCCTGACTTGCTGTGCCATTTTCCATAAGCAGGCTCTGGCTTCAGCACCTCGGACAGAGCACAGAAGGCAAAGCGAGTCTGCAGACCATTCAGAAGGGAGAGGGGCTGATGGCCAAGACCAGGGTGGCAGTAGGACACGGGGGCTTTGAGGAGCTATGAGATTTTGATAGGCTGGAGGACAAGGCTGAGATGGGCTAAATCTAGGCTGACCAGCCACTGGCAGGGGCAGCACCTGGGAGAAGGGAAGTACCATCTGAGCAGACAGGTAGATGAGAAACGCCCGCCTGCTTCACAATATAGAGAACCCACCACCCGAGCAGAATGAAAGCCAATTCTGATTATAAACAGCATTTACTTGGACAGCAGCAAGTGAGTGTGGTTTGTGAAACGGCATGACAAAGCTTACCTGGGATGGGTCTGTGGGAATTAAATGAAGGGATATACACATGCGATCAGGTGGTTTGCCCGACACTTCCTTAAGTCTCATCAAATGCTATGCGGTGCACCAGACGCCAGCTCTCCACGTCTTGCTTCTCCCATTTATTTATTTTTAAATCAGTGCTACCGAGCGCCAGGCACCAGAGCAGGCAGGCCCTGGCTGTATGAAACTGTGGAGGAAAACCCCTGTCCTTGAGGAATTCACAGTCTGACTCCCCGTATGTATCAGTTGTGCAGACTCAGCTAGTTTATAACCTCCATTCCTTCATCTGCAAAAATGGAATGATGGTCCCATTTGACTCAAATCCCCCAGCTCACTGCCTGTCCGCAAGTGGCCACTCAACAGGTGCTTTCTCCCTTCTGCTCACCTGCTCCCTCCCTAGTTACCCGTCTGATGGAAGCAGGAGGGACACACGTGGTGTCAAAGGCGAGGATTTCATCCTATGGGACCAGGGCTCTGCCACAGTCCTTCCCCATAGTAACTGCCCTTTAGAGGCACTTAGTCACCCTTTAGAACCAGGGGTCTCATTTCCCTCTTCCCTTGGGGAGATGCACCGGAAGATCCGATTGCCTCTCCTTCTCTGCCAACTGAAGGCCCCCTCTGTGGTCCAGGTGCTGTGAAGTGGGGTTTGCCCACTGCCTCACTCCATCTCTGACGGACCTTGTGGCCCAATGATGTGGGTCAGGTAAGTTGTACAGGGAACGTCCCGGGGGGGGGGAGGCGCTGGGAGTGAAGCCTGTGGATGCCCCCACCTCTGGACCCTGCCCTTTACTGCAATCAGGAAATGGAAATGGCTGTTTCACTCCAACCTCCCCCAGAGGAGGAGGGGAATCACCACGGGGCATTGGTTTTCATAGCCCAGGGGCACTGGTTTGGAAGCTCTGCCCACGTCTCCTGAGACTGGCCTCCAGGCCTGCAGGACAGAGGGCTGGTACGGCCAAGGAGACCACAGCAGTCCTCATTCTGTTCCCACCACCCCCAGAGGTGGAAATCGGGGGCGGTCCTGGTGCCCCAACCCTACGAATGGCAGAGACAAGGCCCGGAGTTTAAGTGATCTGTTCGAGGTCACATAGGCAGGAAGCATCGGCTTGGACAAGGACACAGCTCAGATCCTGACTCCAAGTGTGGAAAACACCTGGCACCCGGTCGGGGGGCGGCTGCCCAAGTTGACAGCTGACAACGGAAAGGAGGGACGTTCTTAGAGGATGACATGGCAGAGTAACCACCGAGGTTCAGGATCAGGGTTCTGACTCCCAAGGGGCCTGCTGCCTCCGTTCTGGGTGGGGAGAGAGGGTGAGGCCAAGAGGGGTGGGGAGAAAAGTCCCTCCCCACTGCCAGCCTGTTCTCCTCTGTCGGAACACCACAATCCACCTGTTCTCTGAACTGGGGAAACCAAAGCACCCAGACGGCTACCTCAGTTCTACTGAGCAGCTGAAATATCTAAATCGACGGCCCCCCTCTTCCCCGGCGAAGGCCTGTTATTTAGGTTTTCTGTTCACCCTAACTCCGCCATTCACCATGATACTTGCAAATGGGGTCACAGAAATTAAGAATTGGCAACGACAACATTTGCAGCAGGTCCTACGAGAGACTAAGGTGAACCCTGATGTGTGGATATGAGAAAATCTTCCAATTCGACACTGCAGAATAAAACACGTGTATTTTCCCACCACAAATCCCATTTCTTACTCTTCCCAGCCTACCTGTGAGGGAAGGCAATGGGGGCCCCAGGCCATCTCCTGTCCTCCCCGCTCCACCTACAGCAATGCAAATTTCATTGCAAAAAAAGACACAAAATTTAAGTTTCCTCTTTTCTCCCCTCTACTATTCCATATTTTACCGATAAACCAGTTGCCCCCTCCAGATGCCCTCAGTCCCCACCGCCACATCTGTCGCCGTCATTGAGAGAATAAACGCCAGTTTTCGGTTTAACAGTCAGCTGCGGACGCCTTGTCCCTTTCGTTGTCAGAGCGTCCTGCAGGCTCCCAAAGCCCCTGTCTGCTTCCTGGGGCTGCACAGGTGACCCCTGAGGCTGCCCTGAACACATCCCTTAGCTCGGTGAGCCTGCGGTCTGGACGGCAGACCCCCAGGTCAGAGGAGGCTCCTGTGGCGAGATCAAAACAGAGTCACCACGGGGGCAGTGGGGATGGTGATGCTCGGGAAGGTGGAGACGTGGACGGTGAGTAACTAACAGTAATGCTTAAAGGGACCGAGGCGCTTCCACTCAGCACGGGGAAGGGGACCACCCAGAGCCCGTCTGCTAAGAGAACCTGTCCCTGCCCACAGAGGGATGCCAGCACGTGGCCCTGCAGCCCGCGCCTCCAGGAAGGACTGAGGCTGCCCACCTGCTCACCCTGCTCTCGCCTCAGTCCGGGCCCCAGGGGAGCAGCCTCCTTGGTCATCTCACCAGACCGTCAAGGTGGCCTCGGGAAACGGACATTTTCACCCTCCTCACCCGCCCCCGCTTCACAAATGAGGAAATAGCTTCACAGATCTATCAACTTCACGTTGGAGGCACAAGGGCAGTAATGACACCCGCTAAAGCTGACTGGACCCTCGCCGTCTGCCCGGCGCTGTGCTAACCCTCTGTGTGGATGTCACCTGACCCTCCAACAACCCCGAGATGCTCTATCATCAGCTTCAGTTTACAGGGCAGGAAGCCCAGGCTCACGGAGGTTGTGAAACCTGCCCACGTTGACACAGATACTAAGTGGCGGGGTTTAAGCCCGGGACTGCAGAGCCTGTGCCGTCAGCTGCCGCGTCAGTAAACACCAGGGCTTCAGTTACTTGAACCCGTAGCTGTGCTTTTTAAATTTCTTGCTCCTTAAGCTCTGTCACTTGATGTGTGTGGCGACGGTTTAAAGCGCCCTCTTTAAAACGTGAAGCCGTGTGATGTCTGGGCAGCTGGCTCTCTCCCTGCCCCCCTCCCCAGTTCTTGCAGGGCCACAGGAGCCTCCAATGGACCCCAGGGTCCTAGTCATGGAAGTGAAATGGGCGCTTCCATTGGAAGCATTTGTGCCAGATGGGGGCAGAGCTGGGCCAGCGGCTGCGGAGAACAACGGGGCATGCCATCGGGAAGCCACACGGTCCCCTGCCAGGGAAATGTCTCGCAGACAGTGGCTTCTGAAACTATTTCAAAGACATCAATAATTCATCAACCCCAGAGGGGAGAGAAAACAATTTTTTAAAGAGGAAAACAAAGATCTAATGGGCCTCAGAGACTCCCACATGATTGGCTAAGTTGTTTTTGCATTCAGCTGCTGGAGTGCAGGAAGATGGGAGACGGGGGGAGGGAGGAAGGATGTATTGGCTTGAAAAAGAAAAGCACACCTTTTAAAGGGAGAGCAGCCTGCAGCAGCACATCTGTACACCCTGAATCGGTACGGCTCTTCAGAGTTTACCAAGAGCTTTCACACATACACTGTGATCTTTAAAAGAAGAATGGGGGGAGAACACTGCAGTTTCAATTAACCTAAGTTTTCAGATGAGGAAACTGAGTCTTCAAGCGCTCAAGGGTCTGCCAACCACCCAAAGCCAGCCTTCGGCCCCTCACCCAGCAGGCGGTGCAGACGCCCCTCGTGCCCCTGTGTCTGCTCCATCACAGGAGGTGCCAGGACGTCCAGAGAGAAGAGCTGGGAGACCAAGCAGGGAGCTCTGGTCTGGAGTTCTCTGGATCTCAGCACACATCTCAGCTGAGCTTCCCAGGGGTGAAGAAAGACCACAGAGCCATTGAAACCTCTCCTTTCCCACCAGGACTAGAAGCAGCTGTGAGGTCCCCAGGGAACAGATTGCATCTACTCTTGACCTTCCAGAGGGCCTCAGGAATCCTTGCATGAAGCAAAACGGCATCCTTGTTCGCAGTTACGAGAAACAGAGACAAAGATTGAAAGTATAACCTGCTAAGTTATACTTATACTTAGACTTTTTTCCCACGCGTTGTTTCTACCTCTGTGTTCAGGAGTCCTGTGCTACGTGACTTTCCCGAACTTTCTTCAGAATCCGATGCCATTCTGCACATTTGAGGAGCTACTTAAAAGGGGGCTCAGACTCCCCTTCCGATCCCTTCCTCACCTCCTCTGCTGTGATCCTTTCCTATCAGCGCCACACAGGAAGAGGAAACGCGTGTTTGCCTTTTGTTCTGTGATTCTTGTTGACAGCCAGAGGCTCTATCCTTATCTGCAGCTTTGCAGTATTATTGCACGCGAATGCCCACTTCATTACTGCAGAGCATGGAGGTCCTTTCAGAAGTTGCTTCATCAAAATATGTCATCATTAGACGCTTCTGCATCAACATACAGGACATCTACTTGCCAGCATCCTTTACATTGCCAGCAGCCCCCCCTTCCCCCCTGCTGCGGACCCAGGGTACCCCTCCCTCTCCATCCCCCACCGAGTGGTCTGTTTTGACTCCCTTCCTGTTACAGAGACATCCCTTCAGTAATCTGAGGGTGTGAATGCGCTAACGCAGGTAAATTGTAATTAATTTCCCTCTAATTGACGCGTAGGACTACCTAGGCCCCTCATTTTCTTCCCTTCGTTCCTTTATAAATATATGATTTGACAGGTTAATTTGAAAGCAAAAGTGAGATTCTTTACAGCCATCTAAGCAGAAGCCCCAGAACGCAATTTGCTGTCTAGTTGGGAAGCATAATAAAAGGGTTGAAGTCAGGTTATCCTTTTTTATCATCATTTTACTAATTTAATCTTTTTCCCCTTCCTAAGGTAATGAAATATTCATTTCACAGCCTGAAAACCTTAGCAGCCGTTGGCGGGGAAGCAGGATGCCGAGAGCTGTGGCATCACGGGGTGACCTTTCTTGGCAGGCCCTGCAGTCGGACCCTGAAAGGGCAGCGAGAGGGTGATGCGGGCAGCTCGGGGGGAGGTTCCGTGTTGGCAGCTGAATCGGGATGGCATCAAGTCTCCCACTTCCTGCTGCAGCTTGGAGAAAAGCACGGAGAACTCCTGCAGCTTCTGGGCCGTGGGAGAGCCAGCCAGCCCACAGCCAGGAGCCACTTTCTGAAGAGGGGCAGGGAAAGGCCATGGCTCTGAGCTCCAGTGTGAGCTGCAGGGAGGGCTTATGGCAGAAGACTTCTCTGCAGGGGAGCCAACCCCTCAGGGAGAGAGAGGACCCAGCTGCCCAAATGGCAGGCTCAGCTATTACCTGGCGTTTTGCAATTACACTGAAGCGAGGGCTGGGGGCTCCCAGGGCGCAGAGCCTTTCCACAGCCAACGTCCCTCGGTGCTTAGATCACATTCCAAACCACCCGCGGCATCGCTTCCTGGTGGTTTTCTAGAAAGCTCTCAACACCCAGGCCTGCCCACGTGTGGGTCTCTTTCTTCCTGGGAAGCTGGCCCTCTGCTAGACCATCCACTGAAGGATCCAAAACCACCTGACTCAGTTCTTTTCCCCCCCAGCGTTGGTCTAACAGCGGGAGGCAGATGCCTGATGGAAGCATCTCTAGGCTGTACCCCGGGTACCTTTCTTCTTAAGCCTTCATCTTTTCCTCTCCTTATTGCCCAGGTTAGAAGCAGGAGGCCAAAGGGGAGAACACTGGTTTCTCCCTGCTGGTACAGTGAGGTGACTGCCCCAGTCACCTCACTGTCCAATATCACACACCTGGTTCCATCTAGATTCTGAAGTTAGAGTCCCTTTAAGAAGAGCACATACATACAAGTAAGCCCAGGAGACACGTTCGCACCAGCTGACACTCTCCTGCACTCACAGAGAAGATGAAGTGCCTACTCTTTGGTTGGAGGACCCTGGGGGAGAAGGAGGGGGTCTTAAGAGGCAGGGGGTTGATTAGGGCCCTGCAGAGAGGATGCCTAGAAGCATCTCATCCAGAGAGCTCGGATCCAAGGTCCGTGCTCCACGCTAGCAACATTTCAGGTCCCCATCCGACAGGTTCCTTCTCCATGGGAGAAGAGGCTGAGCAGACTGAGACCAGAAGGGAGATGGGTGTCATTGTCACCATCTTCACAAGTGTGTTCGTGCCCCATGTAGTTCATTTTTATTTGTCTAAAGATGTTGCCATGTGCAGGTTGATCTGCCAAAAAATGTGACAAAATAAGTGATCTGATAAATGTCTCCTAATCATGAATTTTTTCTCTAAATTTTATAAAATTGTGTGTTTTAGTGGTTTTAGCCCTTCTCTGCTTCCTCATGTCACTGGGAACTTTTAATTTTCTTTTTTTTTTTTTTTTTTGCCTCACAAGAGTAAGGCCTCAAAAAATTGGGTAAAGACTCAGAATTGTTCCTCTCCACGGAAATCTTTAGTAAATAGCGAAAGATTTATACGATCTGAAGAGAAACCAGAGTATACTTTTATTTTTATAACAGATTACGCAATTATGACTCTTCTCCCACATAGAATTTAGATTTAATTTTTCATGTCCAAATATTTGGGAAATTTCATCCATTGGGGAAAAGGTGTCTTTCACCTACTGTTGTTTTTAATTATCAGCATGAAAAGATCTTAAAAGGCTGCCTGAAAATTAAAGAGAAAAAACATTTGTCAGGGAAGCTACTCTAACATGTCAGAGAAAAAAAGTACTATTGAAAATGTGCGGAGCAGAATGAAGAATTCACAATGGAGAACTGAGGATGAATCCAGTTTGAGAGATGGGCGATGGACAGACAAGAAGGAAGAGAAGGGAAGTCTGAGGAAGGAAGAAGAGCCAGAAGGATAGTAAAATGCTAAACTCTGCAAAAGAAAGAACCTAGGTTTCTGGGAGTAGACGACACAGGCATTGCATTGCCTTGAATCGTGATTTTCTCATCTCAGAGAGCTTTGCACCAGCACCGTTTCTTGGGTCTTTCCAGAAGATTGATACAAGATGAGATCAGATCTTACTCTGTTTATCCCACTATTTGCTTAGCATAGGTTGCTACGGGTTTCTATTTTAAAAAGGCCTGTTGTGAATGTGCCCTTGAGGAGAAATTTGCCTCTTTTACTACTGGGAAGGCCTCTTAAAGACAGTAGAGGACTGGATGAGAATGAGTAAATTTTTACTTTGAGTAAAGACCAAGAGGCTGAGAGCCAGGCTCTGCCTCCTTCTGTGTTTTCCTTTGTTTTATCATCTCAAATGCATCACCTTCCTCCTTCCCTGGACAGAGACATTTCTCAGTTTCTACATTCAGTGCTATCTTTTCTTCCCTCCCTCACCCTTCACTCCATCCCACTGCCATCCAGATTCCATTCCTACACAACACTAACCTTCAAGGAGCTCTGGTTTGTAAAGTTTAAAAGATAAATTTTTATGACCTGTCTTCTTCTTAGTGATCATTTTGACCCCTCTGTACTTGAAACCCTTTCCTACTTTGGTTTCCATGAAACCATCTCCTAAAATGTCTCCCAGTTCTTTGGCCACGTCCTTCCTTTCGTCTCCCTGGACTTGTACAGTTTCTTGTGTGTGTGTGTGTGTGTGTGTGTGTGTGTGTGTGTGTGTGTGTGTGTGGTCCCCAACACGCCCTGCCCTACCCTCAACTCTGCTCACTTCACACATCACTGTTCATTATCTGCTCCACACCCTTGTCACCAACTGCATGGACCAGTCTACTATATATAATCTATACATCTATATCTGGGCCGGAGGTCTTCTCTGAACTCAGATTTATTCAGCTGCCTACTAGACATCACCACAGATCCAAATTTAAACCTACATCTTCCCCCAGAGCCTGCTCTCAGCTTGTTCCTCTTACCCCAGTCCCCATTTTGAGCATGGCTCTTCATCCACCCAGCTTCTAGAACCATAATCCTGGGGACCACCTCTGCCTACATCTCCCTCCCTCCCTCCCTCCCTCCCATCTCCCAAGTCTCAGGTATTAACAGATCCTGACCTTTCTACTTGTTGAGATTCTCTCAAACCTCCCTCTTCTATGATCCCATGGTCTTAAGGTCAGGCCCTCATCATTTCTTTTTTCTTTTCTTTTCTTTTCTTTTTTTCCCTTAAATTCAGCTGCACCATGCAGCATGTGGGATCTTAGTTCCCTGACCAGGGATCCAACCTGCACCCCCTGGAGTAGTAGCACGGAGTCTTAACCACTGGACTGCCAGGGACGTCCCCTCTCATCATTTCTTATTTAATTTATCAGAATGGCTACTGACACATTGTGCCACCAGTATTCATCTCTTGCCAGTCCATTTTCTTGGCTATCAAAGCATCTTTACAAAATGCATATCTGATCCCTTTGTTTTTGAGGATAAAATCCTAATTCTTTAGCATGGTAGAGAGGACTCCACATTTATAATATCCCAACTAATGTCCATCCTCGTCTCTTTGCTCCCCCTCTTACCTGGACCCTTCGCTCTAGCCATCTCAAGATCCTGGCAGCAACCTGAAGGCATATATTCTTCCAGGAGCCCCCTTTCCAGCCTGCACAGACCAGCTCTACCATCACTGTCTGCGGGAAGGGATAGCTCCTTTGGTTCTCCTTCTCCACGTCCCTATAATTCCCAGAAACTAGCTCTAGGACAGCACTTGCCATGTGCGTTCAGACACCCCTGTCTGCTCATCTGACTGTTCCACTAGGCTGAGAGGTTCTTGGGAACAAGACCCCTGCTTCTGTATCCCTTAGTAGCATGTCTGCCACATCACAGGAGCTAATAAAAAGTTTGCTGAACTGTTCACAAAATGAAAACAATATGTAGTAGTGTACCACAAAACTACCTATAAAGAATTATGAAGAAATCCAATGTTTATTTTAAAAGCTGTCTTCCAAATAATATTCCTTGGGTAAATGGTTATTTTAATTCCCAAAGGAAAAAAAAATCTAATATCTAATTTAAAAGACACACATACACAAAACAAAACCAAAACTAGAATGAGTTTTTTGTTGTTGATGTTATGAATATTTTGCCCAAAAGATCTGACCCAGACGTCAAGCAATTTATGTCACCCTGGAGCCCAGACCAAGAAATCGGGAAACTCCATGTCTCTCCATCCCCTTCAGCAGCTCTCACCTCTAGCCTGTTCCCTCTTCACCCCTGCATCTCTGTCTGTGAAACCACTTAGCAAATGCACTCCCACAGCCGTGTGGAGGTTTCAGATGCCGGTCTCCAGCTACACGTGCACATTTGCATTCTGCTTATCAGGTCACCCAATGGCAAGATCTTCACAGGAGCCGGCAATTCTTCCCTCGTACTGAAGCTGATGAGCAAAATAGCTCTTGCTGAAGGATAAGAAAGCCGGGGCGTGCGCGGCATGCCGCAGACACCACCGGCAGCCTGTCATCACTGTGGAGAACTGGCACACAACCTTATGGAGGAAAAGCTGCAGAAGAAACTTCTGCCTTATCGGGTGTGCAGGAAGCATCTCACAGGCCATGGGGACCAGGGGACTGTCGCCGGCCCAGCCCTTCCACAGGCTCCTGGAGAAGCGTCAGCTGTCCACTTCTAAGCAAAGGGAGGATGTTTTATATCCACTTTGGGCTCCCTGTTCATCTCCAGACCTGCGTCATGGAGCTGACTTTTATCACCTGGTAGACCAGCAGCAGGCCTGGCAGGGCAGTCCTTAGCAACTCCCGACCTTCCCGCCTTTTCTCGAGGCCCCTCTTCCTGCCTCCCCCATCTCTCCTCCCTCCCTGGTTAGCAGGCCTTTCCTGGCTGCTGCTAGATGCAGCGTCTCAACCAACTCACGCAGGGGGTGAAGGAAGCTCATTTCAGAGCCAGTAATCAACTCCCCTTCTGGATCAAACTGAAAACTCAGATTGCACCAATCTGTCTAAACAACCCAAGGAAAACGGGACCTAAATTGCAATTTTGGTGTGTCCACCTAGCTCGCTAATTTAATTTTCTAAAAACCTGAGACCCAGTGTGCCTCCTCTGCACTGATCCAAGAAACTGAGAAAAGAGAAAAACACATGTCCAAAGCCAACTCATACTGCCAGCCCCACGGGCACTGGTCCTGCAGGAGGCTGCACATCCAGGATCCGTAATCAGGTCTCCAGTGAGGGCCAGCAGGAAGTGCAGAGCCCAGGGAACTGAAAAATAATAGAGGAGAGGAGAAACACACACTTCTGCTTTGTCTTAAGTGTACATTTGGAACTCAGGAGAAAGATAAAGGTGGAGACCAGCCCTCCCAAGCAGAGGCAGGATGCTGGGTCTGGTTTGGAATTTGCCAACAGGGCCTGGAGTATCAGAGTCTTGTGTCCTGCACGCTTAGTTTGAAAAGGTGGGACAAGTCTCTTCTCATGTTTCAATTTCTCTTGAAATGAGGGCCTTCCCTGGTACCCAAAGATGTTTGTGTTTCAGAACAAAATATAAATGAGAGGCTTAGATGAGAAAACCGAAACCAAAACCAAACCTCATCAGCAAATGATAATGATAAGGAAGGTGTCAAGAATACAAATACCATATTCCTAAGTGTCTCAGATTCATTTCTGAAAGCAAGCTCCAAGAGGTGTGAAAGTCCCTAATTAGAAAGGGAGGAAAGTCCCAAAGAACCCAGCACCGGCAGGCGTGCCGCTCACTCCATCTGGACAGCAGGTCTCTCCCAGGGCCTGTGAGAGCCAGGAAGGCTGCCCACCTGATTTGCACCAGGAAATGATGCCACCCACGTGACACACCGACTGCCACGTGCCACTCATCACAGACTTGTTAAAAATAGTGGCCTTATCGCCTAGGTCCTGAAGTGACCCAGCAAGTCCTGCTGGCCTTTGCCTCCTATCTTCTGAAAACACTCCCAAGCTGACCGAAGGCGAATTAAGGTATCTGCCTGATCGCGGGTGAGACCGAGGCCACGGGGGATATTTTTAACAACCTTCGCCCATCCAGTCACTTGAAAACACAACTGGCCCATTCTCTATGTTCCGGCAAGCGCTCTGCACATTGCTGGCTCCTGTGGTCAGAGATCTCTGGGGTTCAAGGCAGTCAGGATGGGAGAAGTGAAGCTGCAATAACAGATGACCCCAACTCTTGAGCACACTTGGCACTTCCTCTGCACCAAGACTGGTAAGGCAGCCCCTTGTTGGTCTAGTGCCTGTCTCCCATTCCAGGGAGAGGAAAGGTCTGGTGAATTAAAATTTCTCCTTGGAATTGACACCATCGTTTCTGCCCTTGACCTGCCCTGCCCCTGACCTTGGCTAAAGCAAGTTCTACAGGGAAGCCACAATCCATCCTCCCACAGAGAAGGCAGGTGAATGTCTGCAAACACAGCTGTAGTCTCCTCCAATACTAGTCAGTGCTTTGTCACTTTTGGGATAAGAAACGTCTCCACTGTTGTGGGATCTCTCACAAAAGCACTGTCCTCCAGTCCAGTCACAAAACGAGCTCAAGACCGTGTCCCCACCATGACCACTCCAGCCACAGTGCCCCACGCCAGCCGGGTTATCATCAGAGGGTTTTTGTTTCTGTGAAACACTTGCTACCTGGCCTTCTTCTTGGTACCCTGTGGTTTCAGCCTGGTCTTGGGAATAGAGAGTCAAAGGCAGGGGCCACAAACTATGGAGAAAGAACCGCTATCATAAGCCCATCTTGGCTGAGTGAAGGCTGGAGGACATGGGTTTGCTGCATTTTATCTTTATGAAACAAACCCAACAGGAGGGAGGATGTGTTCTATTATGTTTTATTTTCTTCAGGAATTCAAAAGTACCCTCACCAAAGACCTTCTAGGAACCTCTACAATGAAATGTGCAGCCACACCTCAGGTCTTGTCCCCAGATCTCTGGATTCATGATAAACGGAACTGATCCTGCCCAGCCAATCTGGGAAAAGGAGCTGAGGGGGTCAGCCCAAGGGGAGCAGACACTCCCCAGCCTTGGTGCCCTCGGTAGGAGGAGAAGAAACAATACACAATAACCAAGCACTTACTGTAAACCAGGCACTCATGTCCGGCCCCACTTCCTGCCCCAAGAATGCACAGATCGCCGCCCATTAGCACAAGGCAGCTGTGAACGGGTGCCTCCTCTCATCGTGTCTGTCCCCTCCCAGTCCCCGAGGCCCACCAGCCTGACGGGTGGTCCACCTTATGCATTTCCTCCTGACCTTCTCCCCCGATTCCCAGCTCTACATTTTCCTGACCTGGTGCTGTGTCACCATGGACCCTCCCAGACTTGGTCTAGGACCCTTCAAGCCTCGCCAGGACTTAGCCCCATCTTGATCTTGGCAGGATGTGCTGAGGCCACGAGAAGCAGAGACCGCATTCGTTCCTGGAAGAGGTCTGGAGAAGTCGGTTGAAGCACAGGAAGAGAGCGCAGGGAACGTGTAGAGCTCTGGCTGACACAGGCTGACCAGCTGTGCAGACCTGGGGCCTGCCCTGGGCACCGCCTGGCCCCTGGGTGATGCAGGCTGACAAGCTGTGCAGACCTGGGGGCTGCCCTGGGCACCGCCTGGCCCAGGTGCACGAGCCTAATGGAAATTCAGCAGCCAGAGAGGCCATGGGTCTGGGGATTGTGCCACTGCTGGCTTATGTAGGAATCCTCACACCAGCTATACGAAGCCCGATCCGATGGTAAATGATAGCTGCCACTCTCGTTCTGACAGTATCCACATGCGGAACCTTTACAGCTACAGCCAAAAGGGGATAAGGAAAGGGTCAGTGGTCGGGTCAGCTGGAAAGATATTCCAGAGGCTGGCTACCTTCTCTGTTCTGCCAGGGACTTAATTTGCTTAATGCACATGCCCTTGTCTCTTTGTGTAAAATCAGGAATTAATCTGTTTCACTGATACGTATACTAAAAACCAAGAAGCATCTCCCAGTCGTGAAAGCGTTTTCGACTGAAAAAAAGAAAGCCGAGTTTGAGTCCCGACCCTGTTAATAACTAGCCTTGTGATCTCGGCTGTACCACCTTGAGCCTCTGTTTACAGTTTTAGGAAATAGGCATGTTGATAAAGGCCCTCCCAAATCCCGAGGTTGTGAGGAAGATAAACTGATAATGTGAGCTACGTCCCTGATAACTCTTTGAAAACTGCTCTCCAAGTGTGAGACAATACCCACGCAGTAATACTCATTGTATTTATTTGTACGCTACTTCTTCGCGTGTTTCTTTTATGTGTCTTGCTATTCTTGTTACTTTAGAGCATCCTGGCCAAAAGCCAGGCTATCCTTAATTGGGGGTCTCCTTTTACAACACGGTACGAATGTCAGAAGGTACTCAGCACATGTTCCTGGAAGACCAGTTTATAGGACATTCTGGAACCACTGTTAAGGCCAAGGTTAAGCCCATAATGTGACCACTATAGGGTAAAATTTGGGTAGATAGAAAATGCAATAAGCCTGAAAGCTACTGATCCCAGAGCACCTGCTGACGGAATGTGACCCAGTGCTCAGGAATGAAAATTCTCTCCCTTCAGTCCCACGAAGGAAGCAAAAGGTTCATCCTATCAGCGCTCAGGGCACGTCAGGGAAAGTTAACAAGGCCGGCGTGATTAAGGAGTAACAGTTTGTTTGCAGGTTACAAACGATCGTTGCACTGTATCTGGAGGATGAGCTTCTTCCGGTGGATCTCAGCGCAGGGTCCCTTCCCTCCATCTCTCTGGCTGCCCGGACTGCGCCCTCTAGTGGCTCCTCCTGCTCCAAACATTTCCGCACAGGTGTGGAAGGAAAGATGGGATTTCATTTCCCACCCGATTTTCCTCCTCAGTGGTCCAGGGAAGTGCCCCTGAATCCTTTAACTCTGTTATATTAGCAGAAAAGTAACAGCTCCAGTTCAAATGAGTAGGCACCATGCCCGATCCCAAATTTCATTCTGCTTTTGCTACCACAGGCATTTCAGCCAGACTTGCATTAAAACCTATCATATGGGGCTTCCCTGGTGGCACAGTGGTTGAGAGTCCGCCTGCCGATTCAGGGGACGCGGGTTCGTGCCCCGGTCCGGGAAGATCCCACATGTCGCGGAGCGGCTGGGCCCGTGAGCCATGGCCGCTGAGCCTGCGCGTCCGGAGCCTGTGCTCCGCAACGGGAGAGGCCACAGCAGTGAGAGGCCCGCGTACCGCAAAAAAAAAAAAAAAACAAACAAAAACTATCGTATGGCTTTCAACTTAATGTCTGTGGGATATGGATAAATTCTCTTCTGTTAGTGAACCGAATAAGGTTTCCCCCTTCTATGATTGCATGTTTTATACCATCATCTCTACTCAACACAGCAGCCATTGTGCTGGTTCCGTAAAGGGCAGGGCTTCAAGCCGCTAACCCATGAGCCAACATGCCCTGTGTTAGCCAAGTTGCTAGTAAAAAGAAGTCACCCAAATCAGCGGCTGCAGTGCGGTAATACAGGCAGCCCCTTGCCTGGAGGCACTGGCACAGTGACAGGGGCTTTCCAGGTTAGACAAGTAACTAAACCTGCCTGTCTTCCCAAGCCCCATGCCCCTTCCCCATTTATGGAACGAAAATCTTAATGCCTATCTTGCAGATTATGCTAAGTATTCACTTAGTGTCTGGAACCGAGGCCTGTGACAAATATTCCTCGAATGAATGAATAAATATTGAATCCATTATTTGGTAAAGTTCCATTATTTGTAAGTGCTTTAAAAAGCCAGCTGGAGCTCTCATCCAAGGAAAATGTCCAAGATGGGCAGAATGAGAAAGAACCTCACAGGTGAAATGGCTGAGATCTAGGGTGACAGGACCCATTTCTCTAAGCTTCATTTGAATAAGGGGACAATTGCTCCCTTGCAGTGCTACAGGGGTGAGGGACATTCAGTGGCTCAAGATTTCAGGGGTAACTACAAGACCCTTTCCTTGACTCCCAGTTGGTAGAAGGAGTGCAATTATGTTTATATCCCCCTGTACTGAGAGGCGTGTATATTTCACTGGCTTTAGGCCTAGTCCCTACGCTTACATAAAATGTTGATTCAGAATTCCAAGGCAGACTCACATCCTACGGAACCCCATGTGCAGGCATCCATTTGCTGCAGATGAAACTGTTGCTAAGCAGAGAAAAGAGTCTTTCAAATGCTTATGAGAACTGGCTTGCAAAGCTCCTTGGATGCCTAATGCCTAGTGTTCTTTTTTTTTTTTTTAACATCTTTATTGGAGTATAATTGCTTTACAATGGTGTGTTAGTTTCTGCTTTATAACAAAGTGAATCAGTTATACATATACATGTTCCCATATCTCTTCCCTCTTGCATCTCCCTCCCTCCCACCCTCCCTATCCCACCCCTCTAGGTGGTCACAAAGCACCGAGCTGATTTCCCTGTGCTATGCGGCTGCTTCCCACTAGCTATCTACCTTACGTTTGGTAGTGTATATATGTCCATGCCTCTCTCTCACTTTGTCACAGCTTACCCTTCCCCCTCCCCATATCCTCAAGTCCATGCTCTAGTAGGTCTGTGTCTTTATTCCCACCTAACCCCTAGATTCATGACCTTTTCTTTCTTTTTCTTTTTCTTAGATTCCATATATATGTGTCAGCATATGGTATTTGTTTTCTCTTTCTGACTTACTTCATTCTGTATGACAGACTCTAGGTCCATCCACCTCATTACAAACAGCTCAATTTCATTTCTTTTTATGGCTGAGTAATATTCCATTGTATATATGTGCCGCATCTTCTTTATCCATTCATCCGATGATGGACACTTAGGTTGTTTCCATCTCCTGGCTATTGTAAATAGAGCTGCAATGAACATTTTGGTACATGACTCTTTTTGAATTATGGTTTTCTCAGGGTATATGCCCAGTAGTGGGATTGTTGGGTCATATGGTAATTCTATTTTTAGTTTTTTAAGGAACCTCCATACTGTTCTCCATAGTGGCTGTATCAATTTACATTTCCACCAACAGTGTTCCCTTTTCTCCACATCCTCTCCAGAATTTATTGTTTCTAGATTTTTTGATGATGGCCATTCTGACCAGTGTGAGATGATATCTCATTGTAGTTTTGATTTGCATTTCTCTAATGATTAATGATGTTGAGCATTCTTTTCTTTTTTTTTTTTTGCAGTATGCGGGCCTCTCACTGTCGTGGCCTCTCCCGTTGCAGAGCACAGGCTCCGGATGCACAGGCTCAGCGGCCATGGCTCAGGAGCCTAACCGCTCCATGGCATGTGGGATCTTCCCGGACCGGGACACGAACCCATGTCCCCTGCATCGGCAGGCAGACTCTCAACCACTGCGCCACCAGGGAAGCCCATGTTGGGCATTCTTTCATGTGTTTGTTGGCAATCTGTATATCTTCTTTGGAGAAATGTCTATTTAGGTCTTCTGCCCATTTTTGGATTGGGTTGTTTGTTTTTTTGTCATTGAGCTGCATGAGCTGCTTGTAAATTTTGGAGATTAATCCTTTGTCAGTTGCTTCATTTGCAAATATTTTCTCCCATTCTGAGGGTTGTCTTTTGGTCTTGTAATGTTCTTAAACAGCATTTTAATGATTTAAGGATAAATGAACTAAAAACCCATGGATTTAATTTCCCTTGAAATACATTTACATTTAAAAATTAAGGGGAACATACTCGGAGCAAAACCTATTTGTGATTTGGTGGCAGCCGGAGCACTCGGAGTGAACTGAGTCCAGTCCAGCAGGCCCGCTGCAGCCATGCAGTCTGACTCTCAGCAAAGCTGGCAGAGGCTTCTGACATGGGTGTCCGTCCTCCAGCTGCTGGAGGACAGGGATTTGCCATCCCAAGGCTGTGCTACTGAGGCTCTGCATGAGGGTCTGCCTGCTCAGGCCACAAGGGCCAGGTTACGGTGAGCTCAGGGGAGGCCCCTACTGTTCAGCCAGAAGCCCTGATGTGCAGCGTGGTAGCCACAGCCTGGAGCAAAAGGCTCCCTGCATGAGGAGTCTTATTTAACCGAATTCCTGGTGCTCACCTGGGTTTTCACAAGTACAGTACAGAGGTTTTGTTACACAGATTCCACCAACAACGGAGGTAATATATTTCCCCCGAACTCCAGAAAGTTCCAGGGAGCAAAACTCAAAATTACCCTGCTGCAGAAACTACTTAGAAAGTGTTTACACTGCACTGGGTACTGTAAATAATCTAGAGAGGAGTTAAAGTGCATGGGAGGGGCTGTGAGGAAGACGGAGAGGTAGCAAGACCCTAACCTCACCTCCTCTCACAGGCACCCCAAAGTTACAACTATTTGCAGAACCACTGATGAAGAAGACCAGAACCTACCAGAAAAGATCATCTACAACTAAAGATATAAAGAAGGGACCACAACAAAATGAGATGGGTAGTGGGGCAGAGTTGTGCTGTAGTCAAGTCCCATAACCCCGGGTGGGTGAGCCATAAACAGGAGAATAATCACAACTGCAAAGGTTCTGCCCCAGGAATGTAGGGTCGGAGGCCCACGTCGGGCTCCCCAGCCCAGGGGTCCTGCTCAGGGAAGATGAGCCCCCAGAATGTTTGGCTTTCAAGGGCAGCAGAGACCCAGAGGGCAGTGGGAAATAGAGACCCCACTCTTAAAGGGCACACACAAAAGCCCACGTGCTCCGGGACCCGGGGCAGAAGCAGTAATTTGAAAGCAGCCTGGGTCAGACCCAACGCTGATCTTGGAGAGGCTCCCAGAGAGGCAGGAGGCCACTGCAGCTCCCCTGGGACACAGGCACTGACGGCAGCCATTTATGGGAGCTCCTCCTACCACATGGACACTGGTGCTGGCGAGTGTCATTGTGGAATCCTCCCTCTCGGTTATTAGCCCCGGACCCAGCCCCATCTCCATCCAACAGCCTGTAGCTGCCAGTGCTGGGACGCATCAGGCCAAGCAGCTAACTGAGCGTGGACACAGCCCCACCCACCAGCAGACAGGCTGCCTTAAGATACTCTGAGCCCATAGCTTCCCCTGGACACAGCCCTGCCCACCAGAGGGCCCAGGACCCTGCCCCAAACACCACTGCACAGGCACTAGACCCAGGAACACCAGGGCCCTGCAGCCAGGTCCCAGGACCCAGCTCTGCTCACCAGTAAACTAGCAATAGACCCAGGGGCTGGCTTCAGCCAACAGGTCTCCTGGACACTGACTCCACCCACCAGTAAGCCAGAACTAGCCCCAGGGCCCCCATGGGTTCTGCAGCCAACCACCTTGTGACCCAGTCCCACCAATCAGTAGCCGCAGCCTCAGTACAAGGCAGGACCTGGCGACTAACCAGAACAAGTACCAGCCACGCCTACCAGACCACCCACATAGTCAGCCCATCACAACAGAAAGACCCAAACAGCCCTCATAGAGCAGTGGTCTAGGGGTTTCTGGCACCAGGGACCGGTTTCACGGGAGACCATTTCTCCATGGACCGGCAGTGGGGCTGGTTTGGGCATAATGCAAGCGATGCGGGGGACGGTTCAGGTGGTAGCATGAGCAGTAGTTTAGGTGGTAATGCAAGCAGTGGGGAGAGATGGGGAGCGGCAGATGCAGCTTCGCTCACTCGCCCGCCGCTCATCTCCTGCTGTGCGGCCCAGTTCCTAACAGGCTGTGGACCGGTACCGGCCCATGGCCTGGGGGTTAGAGACCCCTGCCCTAGACCATATAGCCCTGGTGACAAGAGGGGAGTGCACTGCTGGGACACGTAGGACATCTCCGGAAAAAAGGCCACTTCTCCATGGTCAGGAAATGTAACCAACCTATCAGATACCAGATACATAAAAAAACAAAACAAAATGAACAAAACCCCCCAGCAAGTTAGGCAAAATGAGGCAACAGATGAACATATTCCAAATGAAGGAACAAGATATAACCCAGAACTAAGTGAAGTGGAGACGGGCAATCTACTCGAGAAAGATTTCAAGACGATGATCATAAAGATGATCAGAGAACTCAGAAGAACGGATGAACAGAGCGAGAAGTTAGAAGTTTTTAATAAAGAGACAGAAGATATAAAGAACAACCAGAGATGAGGAATACAATAACTAAAATGCAAAGTGCACCAGAAGAAATCAACCGTAGACTAAATGATACAGAGGAGCGGATCAGCAAGCTTAAAGACAGAGTCGTGAAAATCACTGATGCTGAACAGAAGAAAAGAAAAAGAACAAAAAGAAAGGAGGACAGTATAAAAGACATTGAGACAACATCCAGCATACTAGCATTCATATTATAGGGGTCCCAGAAGGAAAAGAGAGAGAGAAAGGGGCAAAACTCATATCTGAAGAATAAATAGCTGAAAATTTCTGTAACCTGGGAAAGGAAACAGCCATCCAAGGCCAGGAAGCACAGAGAGTCCTAAACAGGATCAACCCAAAGAGGAACATACTAAGACACATTGTAATTAAAATGGCAAAAGTTAAAGCTCAAGAGAGAATATTTAAAGCAGTAAGGGAAAAACAACAAGATACATACAAGGGTGTGTAAGGCTACCAGCAGAGTTTTCAGCAGAAATTCTGCAGGCCAGAAGGGATTGGAACAATATATTTAAAGTGATGAAAGGGAAAAACCTACAGCCAAGAATACACTACCTGGAAAGTGTCTCATTCAGGTTTGATGTAGAGTTCTAAAGTTTTACAGACAAGAAAAAGCTAAAAGAGTTCAGCATTATCAAATCAGCTTTACAGGAAATGGTAAAGGGACTTCTCTAAGTGAAAAAGAAAAAGTCAAACTAGAAACATGAAAATTATGAAAGGAAAAAGCTCATTGGTAAAGGCAAATATACAGTAAAGGTAGTAAATCAATCATGTACAAAGCTAGTAGGAAGGTTAAAAGATAAAAGTAGCAAAATCAACTACATCCAGAATAAGCAGTTAAGGGATACACAAAACAAACAGGGGCAAAATATGATGTCAAAACAGTAATCGTGAGGGGAGGAGAGTAAAAATGCAGGGTTGTTAAAATGCAGTTTAAAATTAAGAGATCAGCAACTTAAAATAATCACGTACATATGAAGATTGCTACATCGAGACCACATGGTAACCACAAACCAAAAATCTATAATAGATACACATACAAAAAAGAAAAAGGAATCCAAACCTAATACCAGATAGTCATCAAATCAGAAGGAATTTGATTTGAAGAAAAAGGAACGAAAATAACTACAAAAACAAGCTTAATTTTTTTTTAAATGGCAATAATTACATACATATCAAAATTACTTTAAAAATAAATGGACAAAATGCTCCAATCAAAAGCCACTCTATAGTGGCTGAATAGATACAAAACCAAGACCTGTATATATCCTGCCTACAAGAGACTCACTTCCGATCTAAAGACACACACAGACTGAAAGTGAGATGATGGAAAAAGGTATCCCATGCAAATGAAAAGCAAAAGAAAGCTAGGGTAGCAATACTTATATAAGACAAAACAGACTTTAAAACAGACTGTTACAAGAGAGAAAAAGTACATACATAATAATCAAGGGATCAAACCAAGAGGAAGATGTAACAATTGTAAATATATATATGCACCCAACATAGGTATATCCAAATACATAAAGCAAATACTAAGAAACAGAAAGGTAGAAACTGACAGTGACGTAGTAATACTAAGGGTCTTTAACACGCCATTTACATCAATCAACAGATCATCCAGGAAGAAAATCAATAAGGAAACACTGGCCTTAAATGGCACATTAGAACAGATGAACTTACTAGATAGTTACAGAGCATTCCATCTGAAAGCAGCAGAACACACCTTCTTTTCAAGTGCACCTGGAACATTCTCCAGGATAGATAACATGCTAGGTCACAAAACAAGCCTGGATAAGTTTAAGAAAACTGAAATAATATCAAGCATTTTTTTCCGACCACAACACAAGACTAGACATTGACTACAAGAAAAATCACTGCAAAAAACACAAACACGTGGAGGCTAGACAATAAGCTACTAAATAACCAAAAGATCACTGAAAAGAATCAAAGAGGTAACCTAGAGACAAGTGAAAACAAAACCACAATGATCCAAAATCAATGGGATGCAGCAAAAGCAGTTCTAAGAGGGAAGTTTTTGTTGATGAAATTTCACCTCAGGAAACAAGAAAAATCTCAAATAAACGATCTACCTTACACCTAATGGAACTAGCAAAAGAAGAACAAACAAAACCCAATATTAGTAGAAAGGAAGAAATCATAAAGATCAGAGCAAAAATAAATAAAATAGAGAAGAAAATTTTAAAAATCAATGAAATTAAGATCTGGTTATTTGAAAAGATAAATAAAATTGATAAACCTTTAGGCAGGCTCATCAAGAAAAAAAGAGAAGCCAAATCAATAAAATTAGAAATTAAAAAAGAAGTTACACCTGACAACACAGAAATACAAAGGATCACAAGAGATTACTGTGAACAACAACACACCAATAAAATGGACAACCTAGAAGAAATGGACAAATCCCTAGAAATGTACAATCTCCCAAAATTGAGCCAGGAAGAGTAGAATATATGAACAGACCAATTACCAGTAATGAAATTTAATCAGTAACAACAACAACAACAACAATAACAAAAAAACTCCTAACAAACAAAGTCAATGATCAGATGGCTTCAGGGTGAATTTTACCAAACATTTAGAGAAAAGTTAAGAGCTATCCTTCTCAAACTATTCCAAAAGAGTTGCAGAGAGAGGAATGCTACTGAACTCATTCTACAAGGCAAGCATCACCCTGATACCAAAACCAGATAAAGATACCACAAAAGAAGAAAATTAGAGGCCAATATCAATGATGAATAGATGCAAAAATCCTCAACAAAACATTAGCAAACCAAATCCAGTAATACATTAAAAGGATCATACACCATGATCAAGTGAGACTTATCCCTGGGATGCAAGGATGGTTCAATATCTGCAAGTCAATCAATGTGATACACCACATTAACAATAAAAAAAAAACCATATGATCATCTCAATTGATGCAGAAAAAGCTTTTGACAAAATTCAACATCAATTTATGATAGAAACTCTTCAGAAAGTGTGTATAGAGGGAACATACCTCAACATAATAAAGGGAATATACGATAAGCCTACAGGTAACATAATACCCAATGGCGGAAAGCTGAAAGCATTTTCTCTAAGATCAGGAACAAGACAAGGGTGCCCATTCTTGCTACTTTCACTCGACATAGTATTGGAAGTTCTAGCCTCAGCAATCAGACAAGAAAAAGAAAAAAAATGGAACCCAAATTGAAAAAGAAGTAAAACTGTCATTGTTTGCAGATAACATGATACTATACATAGAAAATCCTAAAGACACCCCCAACAAACTACTGGAGCTCATCAATGAATTTGGTAAAGTTGCAGGATACAAAATTAATATACAGAAATCTGTTGCATTTCTATACACTAACAAACTATTGGAAAGAGAAATTAAGGAAACAATCCCATTTACCATTGCATCAAAGAGAATAAAATACCTAGGAATAAACCTACCTAAGGAGGTAAAATACCTGTACTCAGAAAACTGTAAGACACTGATGAAAGAAATTGAGGACCACCTAAACAGATGGAAAGATATGCTGTGTTCATGGATTGGAAGAACTAATATTTAAAATAGCCATACTACCCAATGCAATCTATAGAGTCAATGAAATCCCTATAAAAATGCCAGTGCATTTTTCACAAACATAGAGCAAACAATTTTAAAAATTTCTTTGAAAACACAAAAGACCTTGAATAACCAAAACAATCTTGAGAAAGAAGAACAGAGCTGAGCTGGAAGTATCACACTCCCTGACTTCAGACTAAACTACAAAGCTATGGTAATCAAAACAGTATGGTACTGGCTCAAAAACAGACAAATAGGTCAATGGAACAGAATAGAGAGCCCATAAATAAACCCACTTACTTATGGTCAATGAACCCAGGACAAAAGAGACAAGAATATACAATTAAGAAAAGACAGCCTTTTCAATAAGTGGTGCTGGGAAAACTGGACAGCTACATGTAAAAAGAATGAAATTAGAACATTCTCTAACACCATAAACAAAAAGAAACCACAAAGGATTAAAGACCTGAATTTAAGACTGGAAGCCATAAAACTCCTAGAAGAAAATATAGGCAGAACACTCTGACATAAATTGCAGCGATATTTTTTTTGGATTTTTCTCCTAAGTCAAAGGTACAAAGAAAAAGTTAATAATTAACCTTAAAAGCTTTTGTACAACTGAATGGGAGAAAATATTTGCAAATGATATGACCAACAAGGGGTTAATATCCAAAATATATAAATATAGAACTCAGTATCAAAAACAACCTGATTAATAAATGGCCAGAAGACCATTTTTCCAAAGAAGACATACAGATGGCCAACAGTTACATGAAAAGATGTTCAACATTGCTAATTATCAGAGAAATGCAAATCAAGACCACAATGAGATATAACCTTACACCTGTGAGAATGGCTATCATCAAAAAGCCCACAACTAACAAATACTGGCGAGGATGTAGAGAAAAGGGAACATCTGTACACTACTGGTGGAAATATAAATTGGTGTAGACATGGAAAACTATACGGAGGTTTCTTTAAAAACTAAAAATAGAACTAGCATATGACCCAGCAATTCCACTCCTGGGTATAAATCCAGAAAAAGCAAAAACACTAATTTGAAAAGATACATGCATCCCAATGTTCATAGCAGCATTATCTACAATTGCCAAATTATGGAAGCACCCTAAATGTCCACCAACAAATGAATGAAGAAAATGTGATATATATATGCAGTGGAATACTACTCAGTCTTAAAAAAAGAATAAAATTTTGACATTTGCAATTATATGGATTGACCTGGGTAGTACTGTGCTTAGTGAAATAAGTCAAAGACAAATACTGTATGATATCACTTATATGTGGAATCTATAAAAGGAAACAAACTAGTGAATATAACAAAAAAGAAACAGACTCATAGACGTAGAGAACAAACTAGTGGTTACCAGTGGTGGGAGGGAAGGGGGGAGGGGGAATACAGGGGTAGAGGACTAAGAGGTACAAATTACTATGTATAAAATAAGTAAACTACAAGGATATATTATACAGTACAGGGAATATAGCCAATATTTTATAATAACTATAAATGGAGTATAGTCTATAAACGTTTTGAATCACTATTTTGTATACCTGAAATGAATATATTATAAATCACCTATACCTCAATTGAAAAATAAAGTACCTGGGAGTATGTGAGTAGGTTATATACAAATACTACACCATTCTATATACAGGACTTGAGTGTCTGTGGATTTGGGTATCCATGGGGGTCCTGGAACCAATCCCCCAGAGATACTGAGGGACAACTGTTCTCATTCCCTCTTTGTCTCTGAACCTGGAGCTTCACACTTGCAGAGTTTTAAAATATTGTCTAATTTCTCATTTTTAAAGAATCCATTGGAATGAACTTCCTCCAATTTCCTGCCTAATTAATGCAATGGCCTTTTCAATGAGGGTGGAGGTTGTGCCCTCAGGTCTTTGTTCCTTGGGTTTCATGCTTGTTTTACCACACAGCACCAAGTGAAGGACAGAAGCTTCATGGCAGGCCCCTCCCCTCCTTATGTATCTGATACTTGTCTATCCCTCAAGGTTCCCCTCCACAGTTTCCTCCAAGATGATTCTTAGAGAGCTGTGGACCACAATGGTCCCTGGACCCTGAGATCCAACACCAGAGCCTCTGACCCATTGTTCCCCAGCTGCATACCACCTAGACAAAAGGAGTCGGAAGACGATGGAATCCATCCATAAAGCAGGTGGATGCCTTGATGATAGCGACAAGGAATCTTGAGAGATTTACTGAGTGCCCACTCTGCATCAGCTACTAGCCCACAAGCTTTATGTTCTCTCTCTCATCACTCAATTCATTAAGCGTCAGACACTGACAATTAGATGAGTCTCTCTCTTCTTCCAACCAGTGGTAATTCTCTTTTTCACAGAGTGCTATGGGGGAAAATATAAAATAATTAAGGACTGACCACTGCCTAAAAGATTCTCACAGGTCAGTGAAACAGGGAGTGTTTTAAAGAAATGAATGATAATAACTAACATTTATATAGTAATTCCTAGGTACCAGGAGCTGCTATACGTTCCCTACGTGTATTAAGTTGTTTAATCCATGAAAGAATCGTATGAGGTAGGTATTATTAACATCCCATTTTACAAGTGATGGAACTAGGACAAAGAGATTAAGTGACCTTTCCAAGGTCATACAGCTAACAATGGCTGATCTGAGTCAACCCAGGACGGGTTTGCACTTTTAACTCTTCAGACTACTGTGTGTGTGGTATAGTTACTAGTATAATATTGGCATATGCAATGGGAGTACAGAGGAAAATCAATGACTTCTGCTGGGAGCAGAAATGGGGGTGACAGGAGATTTGGGAGAAAGATGGTATTTGAGTTGAGAGCGTAGGTGTGCAATATACCCCAGCTTTATGAGCAGACTGGCTCCAAGCTGTGCCTGCTCTTCATCGGACCTACTCTCCCTTGACGAGGGAGAGTGTGCAGGAGGCTGACCTGACAAACTCGAGAAGCAAACCAATTTGGATCCTAAGCCCAGGATAATTCAGATGTGAAACAGATTAAACTCATTTGCAATTACCAGAACTGCTCTCTTTGGGGGGAGCACGCAAACCTTTCAGTAATCCCGTCAGTGCTTATCAGCATTGTTTTGGATCACTGCCTTTGCATCCTCTGCATGTTGTCTAGAAGGACAGTGTGTGATTAATGGCAAATGAACTTGCATTTTCCCCCCGTGTTTAGTTGTCCCTGCCCTCTTACTAGGATTCTCATCAGAATAGTGAAATAGCAGCATATAGAAGCAAGAGGTAAAAAGAGTTATACTAAATAGCCACAAAACGATTTAGGAGAGGTGCTGAAAAAGCAGAAAAGTACAGTGTCTTCTTTAAAAGTGATAAGATTTAGAGCTGGGTGGTTAAAGCCGGAAGCCTGCCTGGGCACTAACTGGGCATGTGTCCTCTCCCACTGGGGCTTTGTTTGTTTCCCTCTTCGGTAACAATGGATTCATAATACCTAAATTGTAGAGTTAATGAGAAATGCAAAATAAATAATATAAGGGAAACCGTGTTGGGGGTTACTGGTAAACACCATCCTATTTTCATGCTGAACTTTGTTAAATTCCAAGCAGATCTAAAAGCTGGTGGCTTTCTAATTTGGGTCAAGAGGTCCAACTACAGTGAACCTTGTATAAGGCCCATTCTACAGGCTCACAATGTTTAGGGGAATTTCTTTTTTTTTAAATTTATTTTTTTATAGAAGTATAGTTGATTCACAATGTTGTGCCCATCTCTGCTGTACAGCAAAGTGACTCAGTTATACATAGATACATACATACATACATATATATATATATATATATATATATATATATATATGTATACACACACACACATATATAAATTCTTTTTCATCTTCTTTTCCATTATGGTTTATCACAGGATATTGAGTTTATTTCCTGGTGCTATACAGTAGGACCTTGTTGTTTTTATCCATTCTATATATACCGGTTTGCATCTGCTAATCCCAAACTCCCAATCCATCCCTCTCCCACCTCCCTCCCCCTTGGCAACCACCAGTCTGTTCTCTATGTCCCTGATTCTGTTTCTGTTTCATAGATAAGTTCATTTGTATCATATTTTAGATTCCACATGTAAGTGATATCATATGGTATTTGTCTTTCTCTGTCTGACTTACTTCACTTAGTATGATAATCTCTAGGTCCATCCATGTTGCTGCAAATGGCATTATTTCATTCTTTTTTGTGGCTGAGTAATATTCCATTGTGTATATGTACCACATCTTCTCTATCCATTCATCTGTCGATGGACATTTAGGTTGTTTCTATGCCTTGGCATTGTAAATAGTACTGCTATGAACATAGGGGTGCATGTATCTTTTCGTCTGGATATATGTGCAGGAGTGGGATTGCTGGATCACGTGGTAGCTCTATTTTTAGTTTTCTGAGGTCCCTTCATACTGTTCTCCACTGTGGCTGCACCAACTTACATTTGTTTTGGGGAATTTCTTGCAACAAGGTTCTTTCTCTACCTTTCTCCTCAGGCTATAAACATACCTGAGAGTTTCCATTCCTAACAAAATCCCAGTTCAGTGTTAACATTTCCTAGATGTCCTTCTGCATAACCTGCAGGAGGACAACATCCACTCTGGGGTTCTCAGCGATCACCCACACACTGGAGACCCCAATCCCGTCTCAGCACAGACCTTTCTGCCACAGTGAACCAAACACAGTAAGTCTCCCTCTTCACTCCTCACCTGACCAGCTCTTTCCCAGTTTTCCCATCTCAGTCGACATCTACACCATTCACACAGTCACCTCAGACAGAAATTGTCTTTTCTTTCACACCCCGTCTATCTGGGTAGATACTGTTCTTGATCCTTTATCCACGGAAATTACAGAAAAGAGTGCCCCCCTTAGGGTATTACATTCACTTATCTTTCTGTACTTTTAAAAGACTATATGCAAACTAGAAGGCATGCCAACCAATTCCCATGGAAAAGGGACAGAAGTGCTTCAGCTATGCAGCGCTTCCCAGTAAGGAAAACAGGAAGAGACCTCACTCGACTGGGGGTGGGAGCCAGAATGTTCTAGGTCACTTTTAGTGTCCCTGAGCCAGCAGGTGAATCACCTCCCAGGCTTGCACGGCAGCAGCAATGACACTAGTGAGAAATGCCAGGGCTGTCCGTTCCCCCTGGAATGAGGAGGCTTTGAAGTTGGAGAAAGAGCTGTTAGCAAAATGGCCTCCAAAAGGTCAGATGCAGGAAAACTGGGGATGGGAGGAGAGTCAGTGAGTGAAAAGGGAAGCAGAGAAGATATCTCTGGCAGCATGGTCCTGTGTCTTCCAGCTAGTTGGTTGGAAAGAGCCAGGCACGATGGTTTTCATGGGGTCCAAGTTTGGGGTTGGCCAGAGGCCAACAGCAAGTGACAGAAAACTGTGTCCTGAGAACAAAGGAAGCTGAAAGCCAAGAACAAAACTGAGGTCAAGCTGACAGAGCTTTAAATAATAAAATAAGGCAATATAAAATGTGGTACAGTTGAGGAAAGTTATGGGGAATTGCTTGATAGCAAACTTTGGTTTGTTCCATTTTGCACAAGAACACACGGACCACATCTTTCCAGAGGCCTCCAGGAACCAACAGCTCTTCTAAAAGTAAAACTCAATGGTGCAAACGTGAGTTGGACCACACAGACCTGTCCACCCTCATCTCATGCACCACGTTCACTTTACGTTCTAGGAATTGTGGTACATTCCTCACACTTCCTAATCCGTCTCCTTACTGTCTGACCCCATGGGAAAGTAACTATGACTATTCCATCTTTACAGATAAGGAAACCGAGACACAGATACATCTAGCAACTTTCCCAAGCCACTCAGCTAGAAAGTGACAGAGTGTGGATTTGAACTTAACCAGTCTGGGTCAGAGGCTAATCACTTTATCACTTCGTCACATTAGTTCACAAAAACTACATGAAAGAGGGAACAGTAAATCCTCCTTTTCTGGAGTTTAAAAAGGAAACAAACGCATAACAAGCAGGGATGAGACAAGTCTGGGTGACTCTTTGGCACTGCTTTCTGCCACCTTTCAGTCAAAAAACCTCTCTTTGGAGAGTTGCTTGTTTCTTGCTCTGGATGCAAGTTTAGCTGCTGTAATATCACTCTCCACTGTCCTCGCAATGCTTTATTAGTAAGGTCGCTGAACGCACGTATTTACTGGATTTTCAAAGGACTGGAAACATAGAAGTGAGAACAAAACATTCTGCCATGAGCATCTCAGTGCCCAGTTGGTCCCCAGACGCATAGGTGGAATATTTCAATAGGTGGGATGACGAGTGGGACAGAAGGTGCCCTGTGGCCCGGAGGACGGAGATGAACTCTCCCGGAGGGAGACCGGGACGGTTTCTTGGAGAAGGTACCGTTAAGATTTATTTTTAAAGAATAAGTTTGAGGCTCATCTTGGTAGAATGGTAGATATGTAAATTGAAGAAAATTATGCCGTAATAATTTTATATGTGGAAAGCAAAACAAATACTATCAAATACTATTTTTCCTTTGGCACCAAACATTAAAACAAAATAAAATCACTTTTGCTGGTGGGACATGAAGAAGATCAGGAACACTGTATGAGTTTTTCTGTTTATAAAGAGGGAAAGAGTTACAAAAGGTTGAGGAAACACTTTTTATGAAAATGAAGTGAACTTCTAATTAAAGCAGTACAGTGAATCCACACTGTGACCCCTGCCTCTACTCTGAAGACCCAGCAATAATACTTATATATATATATATATATATATATATATATATATATATATATATAATTACTCTTGAAAACAAGCCAGATATCCTGTGGGATCAGAAAGGAACACAAATACACCAGTGAGTGTGTGTGGGGATATGGTCTCCCCATTTAGCAAATGAAAATACGAGACATACAATTAAACTTGAGTTTCAGATTAAATGTGTGGGACATGCTTACACTAAAAAGTGATTTGCTGTCTACCTGAAATTCAGATTTCACCAGGTGTCATGTATTTTACCTTGCAGCCTAGAGGGGGTGGAAGCCACAGTCTGACGAAACTCTGAGACTGGGAACAGCAGCAGGGGTCCCTGGGGCCACAAGCCTCCACCCCTGCCACATCCAGAAGGAGCGAGATCCCAGTGAAAACTTGGAGGTCGCGGCCAGACAGCTTGCCCTGAAAAGAGCAACAGTCAGCTGCCCCCAGGAGCAGTGCCGGAGTGAAAGGGACTTGGACACAGACTCCCCTGGGGGGGATCCTGGCGTGGTTGCTGGGCGGCTGAGTGACCTTGACAGTTAGCTTAATACCTCTCTGCTCTGTGTCTTCATCTGTCATCAGGAAATATTGGCACCCATCTCATTAGGGTTATTGCAAGGGATAAGTGGGAAATAGAAAGCACTTAGGGCTTTTAACTATTATCTGAGAATTTTAAACACAGATAAACTAAGAATTATAAACACAGCTGATCTACTGTTTACAGGAAGAGGCAAAATAACGGTAATTTAACAAGCAAAGATATAAGGACTGGTTAACTAACTAATCAATTAACTGTCCAGCTATTTATTAAGTCCCTGCTACGTGTAGGCACTGGGAGTACAGTGCTCGGCCAGGCTGTCGAAGGCCCTGTTCCCTTGGAGCCTCCATTTCAGTGAAAAGAAGCAGGTAATTCAAAAATAAATAACGAAGCAAGATCTTTTCAGAGAGCAAGGCATTCTACAAAGAAAATAAACTAGGTTGATGAGAAAGATGTTGCTCAGAGAAAGGCTATGGATTCAGGTTGGTTCATCAGCGCTTACTGGGATGGCGCATTGCAGCTGGGGAGGTCTGGGTGCAGGTATTCCAGGCAGGGAGCAGAGCAAGTGCAAAAGCCCTAGGTGGGCACACGTATGGCATGAATAGGAGAAGAAGACCAGGGTGACCAGAGCCTAGTGAGGAGGTGGGTCTGAGACGAAACTGGACACTGCTGGCCAGACTTCATTTAAAGTATACTTCAAGGTAATAGGAGGCTTTAAGGCAAAGACTGATAGTGTTTCATTCCTAACAGGCTATTCTAGCTGCTGAATGCAGAATGGATGGTGGACAAGCAAAGACAAAACAAAGGCACGCGTTAGGAAGCTATTTCAATAGTCCAGGCTGTATTGGTATTTGGGTTTGGGTTGTAGCAGTGGAGATGGAAAGAACAGGGCGGATGCTGGATATATCCAGGAGAAGAATCAAGGGGATTCGCTTGGATTGGATGGGGGAGAGAGGGGTATTTTTAGGCAGAATTAAAGGTAGCTCTAAGAGGTCTGGTTTTAGGCAATGTGGTGATGCCATGTGAGATGGAAGGAGACTGTGGGGAGAGCAGGTGGGTGTTGGGGTTGAGAGCGAGGGCTCTGTTTTGAATATGTTAAGTCTGAGATGCCTGTTAGGCAGGTATCCACGTCAGGTGTGGAGTGTCAAGTAGACACACACACATTCTTTTTCATTGTGTTTTTCATCTCGTTAAAATATGGATAATATTTAAAGCTGCGGGATTCCCTGAGGTCACCGACGGTCAGTACACAGACATGCAGGCATAGAGAACAGAGGATAAAGGGGGGTGAAGGGAAAAGGTGAGTCCAATTTGACGCCCAAATTTCTAGCTTGTGTTAAGTGGTCAGATGGTGAATTCATGAACCAAAAGGGGATGGAGGAGGAGAAGCCCATGTTGAGGGAAAGTGACACAGTCAGACTTACAAACGTGGAGTCTGAGTTGCCTTTAATAAATGCAGATAGAGGTGTCCAGTGGACAGTTTAAAACACAGGTCAGAAGATAACGTGCAGCTGGACTAAAGGATCAGCTGGAAAAGCAGAGAAGACCAATGTCAAAATGTCCAGGTACATCTACTTAGAGCAAGAAGAGAATAAAATCTAGGATTAAATCCTCCACTGAAGTGACCATGCACTGGTTGGGAGTCTGGTACGACCTAAAGACCTAAAGACAACTATCTATGGAATACAACAGCAAGCAAGTTGTTGGCTCAGGTAAGTTGCAGGCAATGGAGTTGGAGGTTAGGACCACAAAAAGTAGTCCAAAAATGTCAACCAGTAGGAAGAATGTACAACCAAGAAGGGAAATAAAATCTAGGAGAAGCTAAAGCATTAGGGGAAGTTTTCAATGTAGAGATTCAGTTGCCAAAAGTAAGAATCCAATTCAATCCTCAGAACTGGAGGGTAGGGTGAGGAGTGGTGTCTGAAACAAGACTTCTCTTTGCTTTTTTGGTTTTCTTTTTTTTTTTTGGCCAAGCCATGCAGCTTGACGGATCTCAGTTCCCTGACCAGGGGTCGAACCCAGACTCCCTGCAGTGGAAGCTCGGGGTCCAAACCACTGGACCACTGGGGAATTCCCAAGAGTTCTCTTTGTTAATTGAAGTGGATGCTAAACTAAAGCCAGTCGGGCGGCAAACGGGACTGCAGACAGAGTTCCTGAGCACTCAGGGAACGCTCCCTGAATCCCTCCCTCCATGGGGTAGGGTTGAACATGGACAACAGGGATGGAGCTGAACCGTGGCCACAGTCAATCAGCCTTGACCACGGAGAGCTCAATGTCATTGATGGCACAGGCTAAACTGATAAGCAGATTTTCGGGGAACACAATGGGTCATCTCGCTCATTGTTTTACAGACCAATCATCCAAACTCACCTTCTCACCTATATGTGGTCACCTACACTGCTGCTACAAGACGAACCCAGGAAGGCATTGCCTGTCCGCCTCGTGGGGCCATAATCCTGGTCTTCCATTATCTCCCTAGCTCTGCTTCTTTACACTCTCCCAGCCCAGTTTTCCAAGAGGCTTTCATCTTGCCATTCCTAATACCTGTTATTTATCTCAATTTGCTCCACAGTCTAGAAGTGCACTTGGTGACCCCTGAAGGGCAACGGTGCAACATTGGTCCTCTCTCCACTGGAACTCACACACCCACGATGCTGGAACAACCGTCACTTCCAGTATTTTTAGTTTTGCAAATCTCACGTTTTATTTTTGCGGAGGATGCCAAGAGGATGAGGAGAATGCTGCAGCAGAGAGGGGAAATCAATATCCCACAGGAAGCCAAATGCTCTGCTTGCTCTTGTGTCTGATGCCAGGTTGTGTAGGGAAGACTCTGCAAAGTCTAAGACTGCTTATCTTCTCCCAAAGGCTTAGTGAAGAATCCTTCTGAAGATCTGGTCTCCCAGGGAAAGAGGTCATCAGTTTAAAGCGCCCTTTGCCACTTGAAATTCTTGAAAGACGTCCAAGAAATAGCAAAGGTTGGGGACCATGAGGGATCTTTGCTCTTCCCTCCCTTTGAGAACCACCTCAGGAGAGAAGAGGTGGAGGAGGCATGATACCGAGGAGAAGGCCAGGGGCTAGGATAGAGTACTACCAATACAGTTGGCTTATTTTATCGTTCTTGGAAAAATTCATGGAAATTGATGTAATGTTGGTCTGCTCCTCTGTAAAATGTGAGTCCTGGGACTTATCTGAATGCATAGCATCAGCCCCTGTGTGGAAATAGCATGTACAGGCAGAGGCTTTGAACTCAAATGGAAGATCACCTCTCCCTTCGTTTAAAACATCCTTTAAATTATTTTCAAAACGCCACTCTGTTAGAATTGACTTTGAAGACAGACTCATGCATCCAGCAGCAGTGCCAAGCACTTCCTCCTCCATCTGTGGAAGGCACGGGGATTCAGTGGGATGAGTATGACAGTCAACCAATCGTAGAGATCGTGGACCAGTACAAAAAATAGTTACTTACTGTATAATATGCCAAGTGCTATGATAGCAGTAACACAAGACATCATGGGGCACTTAGAAGGAGCCTGTGAGAGAGATATGGAGGGTTAAGAGGACTTCTTGGAAGAAGTGACTTCTACTTGAGACCTGAAGGATGCATAGGAAATAAATAGCTGAAATGAGGGAAGACAGACTGATTCAGGCAGAGGGAACTATGTGGGTAAAGGCTCGAGGAAGGGAGAGCATGGCGGGGTGGAAGGAGGGAGAGCTCAGTATCACTGGAGCCCAGATGTCGGGGATGGGGTGGGTGAGAGATTGCACCAAACTTCTGACTTGGCCATCTATGTAGAAGGTGGTGGCTGTGTGTTAATCTAGGGCAAGCAGTGGGAGCAGAAGATTTGTTTAATTTTCTGATTTTGAAGGTAACAGGCTATCCAATTGTGATGTCTAATGCTACGTGAATCCGAAACACAGATGGGTGCTAGAACTAAAATAATAACAGGTAACCAAAGACGAATAAAATAATAATAGACATGTCAAATACTTACTAGAGGCCAGGTATTGTACTAAACATATTAAATACACTATTTCATTTTAATAATAACTTCATGAGGTAGATATTATTTTAAAATAACAAAAATGAGTTTTAGAGATGTTATCTGTTTTCCTGAGATACAGATTTGGAAATTATAACACTTAAAGGTTAATTAAAAAAAAAAAGACTTCTACGCTTTGATAATCAAACATCGTTGAGACAATTTCAAACCAAAGCTATTATTAGTGAATGTGATTTTTCACCTTACCATGCAGCTTGTTTCTAAGTAACATTAGTCATATCCAATAATCAAGTCTATGTTTTAAAAAGTCGTCTCCTCTAAATACATTTAAAAGAATGTTTCACATGAATTCCAAAGATAATAACCTTTCCATGTTTGCTTAAAAAAATAGATATGCTCTGTGTAACTGTGAATTCACTTATCAGAGCTGTCATCATTAGCAACCACACATCTATAACCATATGGTTATTTATTTGATAATACATTTTATGTCTTTATCTCCACAAAACCCCTGAAGACTGGGACTCAGAGAGAAAACATAGACAGAAGCACAGGAATCAGTACATGACACAGAGAAAGAACTTGAGAGAGAGAAAAAACAGAATAAGCCCCTGAGAAAAATGAACATCCTCTAGGGCAGAGCTTTCTAGAATGAGCAGCCAAGTGTTCACAACAAACTTCTTCCTACAAAGAAATGTTGCAGCAGTATTAAATAGGTTCCCCAAGGAGGAAGCCACCAGCGCACAAATCACCCCCAGGCCCTCTCATTACAAAAAATAACAGTGACTCGAGGAGGCTAACATGGGGCGGGGGGCACTTCCTGCAGGTCACCACGAGGCACACAGGCACGGCCTTAGCTTCATCCCACCTGGGTGGGAGAATCTCTAAGAATGAGCAAGAAAAAAAAGAAAGGATTTTTTTCTTCTGTCACCAGCCCATCTTCCACCGTGATATAACAGAGCCTAAGGATGCAGACATAGAGTTTATGAGGCAAATACTGGGGCTGATAGATGGGGCTGCACTCTGAGGGGTGGGATGAAGACTGGATCAGGGCGACCGGCACGGGAGCGGCCCTCGCCCCTCCGTCCATCCTGCAAGGATCCCTAGTGAGCCAATGCACTGAGACTCTGACATAAATCAGGGGCAACAACGGATGAGCATGAAGAAACGGCCTCGCAGCCGAGGCGCCGCAGCCATAAATCAGCAACTAATTCAATCCTGTGAGATGATTCTTTTGATTAAATTTATGTCAGCATTTTCAGCGTTGTCAGGCTCCGTCCCTGGAACCTCCCCCTCGCCTTATTCTCCACCTTCTCTGGCACAGAGAAGGGCCCCTGCCTACCACCACGGAAGGAAGAAGGAAATGGAGCACGAGCGAAGATTCTAGAAGAATGAGCACAACGACGGGCACTGTCTTCTCCCCAACTCAGGGAGAAAAATGGGGACAGGGGTCCCAGGTTCCGGAAATAACCGCTTTCCGGTTCCCGGAAGCACGATTCCCTTTACTTCACAGTGAAAGAAGGTAACAGACCGTCACCCCAGTGAGAGAGATATATGGTTTTCTTAGCGACATCAGAAAAATACATCAGTGCATAATTCTCATGATGCAAAAATTATCATGAACATTATCACATACAATAGTGGAGAGCTAGCAACAACCCGGATACCCAAGAACGGCAAAAGTAATTATGCTGTGTCAATACAGTATATAAATAGAGGTGTTCACTTGTATGGAAAGTAATTTATTTATATGCGAGAAATGCTCATGCAGTGCTGTTTGGTGGGAAAAAAGTTAAATAACTGAATTTTTGTGTTTCTGTTGTTTTCTAGAAGAAATATGTATGTCTTCTACATTTTTCTCTATCATTTTAGTCTATTAAACTCTATGTTCTAAGTATTTATGATAAATACCTATTTCTCGTGCACTAGAAAAAAGTACTTTGAGAATAGCCTTAACAAAGACGGGAAAGTAGAATTCCAAAACCCTGGAAGAAGAATTTAGATCTGTTTGTCACGAGCTTGCTAGCATTATAAAACCTTGACTTGGTTTTATAGGATCAGTCTGAGCAGGTGTAAAAGGAGACCGGGCTGTACCTGAGAGGGCCAGGATCTCTGTGGGCAGACAGAAGAAGACCACAGCTCGATTCAAACGGAAGAGGCAATGGCCAGAAAGGATGCGGCTGGGAGGAAGGGCTCTTGCCTGCTCGGGACCAGGGGAGTCATTCTATTTCAGGGCTGATGGTGACCAAGTTCTCTCAAAGCCCGATGACTCATCTCCTCTGTTGCTTATTTATTCTTGTTATTAAAAGCATTTAGGGGCTTCCCTGGTGGCGCAGTGGTTGAGAGTCCGCCTGCCGATGCAGGGGACACAGGTTCGTGCCCCCAGTCCGGGAAGATCCCACATTACGCGGAGCGGTTGGGCCCGTGAGCCATGGCCGCTGAGCCTGCGCGTCCGGAGCCTCTGCTCCGCAACGGGAGAGGCCACAACAGTGAGAGGCCCGCGTACCGCAAAAGAAAAAAGAAAAAAAAAAAAAAAAAAGTGTTTATACCTTACTTTCTCTGTTATATAGGTTTACAAGTATAACAGGAGGGAAAAAAATAAAACAGAACAACCAGGTTTTCCATTATGGACTACAAACCATGACAGGTAACATCTATTAAAAATACAGTTTCTCTGTTCATACACTTAATTAGGCAACTTGAAATGGAAAGGAAAGGATGATGAGCCCTAAAAGAAAATTCTGTAATTCACTGACTGTGCCTACCTGTGTGTGCTCTTTTAAGGGAGTCTGGATTTAAAGTGTATCTAGATGGTCACTGTTAGGTATGACCACCCCCTCAGGACAGGTATAAAGGATGTAAATAGATACACCCAGAGTCTAAACTCTGTCTTCCTTTGTAGATGCAACCTGTGAATCGACACACAAGGCCAGTGAGAAGGTGCAATGAATGAGATGTGTATACTGGAGGCCTGGTCCTTAGGTTATTAATAAATGTTCAATTAAGCTAGAAGAGTTAACTACCAGCTGAAGATTATGGGAAATGTCCCAACCCTGGCTGCCCACCAGCAATACCTATGAAGGTTATAAAGATACACATCATCTGGGAACTTCTGCGGGAGGACGATCTTGCCATACGATCCGGTGGACAGCCAATTCTGGTAGACACCGAGTTTGACACATTTCTTTCTATTCCAAAAACAGAACACAAACTCTTGGGTGGAAGGTACCGAGAGCCAGGTCGGTATAAGCAAGTATCTTAATATAGTCTGTCCAAGACTGAAGCTGTGCAAAACTAGAACAGACTGGAATAGACTGGAACAGACTGCTTAATGGGGAATGAGCCTCCAGCCTGAAAAGGGCCAACACACTAGTCCTCAACGATTTTGTATTCATGGCATTATTTTAACATGAAACCTTCAAGAGAGCATCAGGCAAGTCAGCAACACTCACCACACACTCTCTACTGTGGTCTAAAAATAAGTCGCCCCGTCCACAAGAGGGTCCACGGTTGCCTCACAGCCTCCTTGGCCACCTTGCAGCCCTGGCCCCCCGGGGGAACAGAGTTGGCCGCCTCAGGACCCCGCCCTCCAGAGCCCTGGCATCTTCTGGAGGCGATGGAGGAGAAAGTCCGTGTCCACGGCCGTCTTCGCGTTCTCCTGTGTTCCCCCAAAAAGAGGTGGCATCACACCTTCCCGTTTCAGGCATCACCACAGCCCTGCACAAGCCGGGCTTTGTGAAAACAAGGTTCCCTCCTTTATTAATATTTAGGGGCGCAGCTGTGAAGGGCCCCGGGAACACGGCTGCGGCTGTGCACCTGCTGAGAGCCACTGCTCCAAGCAGAGTGGAACGCAGGCCTGCTGCGTATCTACCAAGGGCGGGCAGGGAGCCTGCCTGACTCCCGGGGCCTTTTGAAGATTCTGTAATACGAGAGAAGGAGGGAAGATGTCTGTTAATTCTGCCAGAACCTGAGGAAATCAGTCATCTTGAATCACTGATGCTAATTTATGTTTTGGACAGGTTGCTTGAACTTTATTAAGCTTAACTAATCCACAGAAATGAATGAGCAAATAAGCAAATCAAAATCCTGCTACCTTTGGCCAAGAAAGACTACACGAGAGCCCAGCTCTCACGGGGAGAGAAACTCCAGAACCTCCACATTGAGGTAGCAAGGGGAGAAGTAAACACAGCTCCAGTCCCTCCCCGCTGGCCAGCACGTCCGTGACTCAGATCTCCCGGGGAGCACGTCTCAGAGCTGCCCACTGGCATCTCAGTTTCGGGGGGCAGGGGGGCACCCCACTACCGCCCGGGATTCTCCCAGCTACTCCAGTCAACACAGAGCCGCATGATGGAATCGGAGCCTCACGTCACAGAAGGGGCTCCAGAATTTGATATCAAAGCACCGAATTCCACGTTCAGAATCACTGCCGGCCGACTCGCATTCACTGTGTGAGGAAGGGAGAGCGGAGGGAAGACGGGCGTGGGGCTCTCGGGCCGTCTTCCAGAAGCCCCTGTGCTTCTGAGCCGCGTGGAGTAAACGAGGGCAGGGCCAAGGTTTCAGGCCGACTTAAGGCCGCTTTGCAGCTCTGTTCACACGCACGCTGTAGGACGCCTTTGGATCACCCAGGTGGTGTTATTTTCCAGGGACAGATGACAGCACATGAACAAATTCATTCACTCTTATCAATATAAACCCTGATTCAATACTAATACACCAAGGCCACGAGATGTTTCTGAGCCTCACTGGCCTCCAACGCAAAATGGGAATCACAGCCTGGACTGTGCAGGTGGTGGTGAGAAACGGCCTCTGGAAGCACAGCCTCTCCGCCCTTGGGTCAGGCAGGGGGTGCAGGGTTGCTAGTACGTGTGCGTGATGCCTCAGATACGAAGATGGCTCTATGGCCATAGGCAGGCTGCCAGCTCTGAGTGACGTGGGTCCCGGTGACCTTCCCAAGTGGCCTGACCCAGCCTCTGGGACCTTCTGCAACCCAGAAGGCTGTTCTCTTAACATGAATATCATCTAATACATATATGTTAGATACTTGCTGGGTGCAAAGTGCATAGTGGACTCGGCTTTCCTATTGCCCAGAGATCAGACATGCTCACGGTTGGGAGACATAAGATACACTCCCTGAAATCAAAGAAAAGCACGAAAGTCTAGTACTTGGCTTGGAGGCCCGCACACTGCAAGCACAATGTCACACACACAGAGCAGTGTGCTCTGAGCAAAAGTCAGAGGACGAACGAGCAAGACAGACACGAAGAGGCCAAGCGTTTCAGAGAGAGATCAAGTTAGAAGAATATTCAGCCAAAGCAGCTTTTCTACAGAGACCTAGATTAATAATTTGGGGGGAGTTTAATAAGCATAATTGACATAATTATTGTTCAAATTCTGAGAAAAGGAGACTCATGTAAGCACATGGCCTTCACACACACATGCACGATATGCAGGTGTTTTAAAGATAAACTATTTCTATTTTGGACTTTTTAACTGTTTTGCCTTACTGTCTCTGAAGAGGGGAAAGACTCACCTAAGTCCCCTTGAGTGACAAAAGGTGTTTTTCCAAATGGCTGTCGATCTATTTCTACCTCTTTTGCTCTGGGCCACACCCATTTCATTTACTGTCCTGGGGGTGTGTAGGCTCGAGTCCCCCACCCCTCACATAAACAGAAACCCTGGAGCAAATGTCTAATTTTTGTCCCTGGGGCATTGGCTTAGTGATGTGTTTGAGAAATACGTAGACACCTGAAAGATACAAATGTGAGGTTAAGATACATAAATAAGACGATTAGAAGTCACTGTACTAATAATAATCATGACAACAGACACTCCAGGGCTTGGGTGGCATTTCAGGGGGTTGGAAGGTACCACTGAAATGAGCCCCATGGGTGGGACAAAGCCTTTTCTCCGTGCAGATGTCCACATGGCCTTGCAGGGAAGTGGGCTCCCTGCTGCTGTTCAGAGGAAACAGTGAGCGAAGACCGGGTCTCCCAAGTCCAGGGAGACCCACCAGGCAGACCAGCAAACATTCTCTTCCATCCCCACCCTTCATGCAGCAGTAGCTGTGACATGTATTAGGTGGTGAAGGGACACTGGACACCAGCAGGTCAAAGGGGGCATGGTTCTACTGTCAGAGAGCTCAGCATCCTTGGGGACTGAGACCCACAGAGAGACGGTGACCATGGATATGGGCCACAAGCAGTGTGTGGGACACAAGGTCTGACCCTGCCCGGGCAAGTCACAGAACAGGAGGTTGAAACTGTGCCTTGAAGATGACCTAGAGATTTGCCAGGAAGAGCAGAGAAAGGGGCGTTGCAGGCAGAGAAAGAACAAGACGTGCCGGCAGCTGTGGGGAGTTTGGCAGCAGGATTGCAGGTGCCCGTCCGGGGCCGTGAAGGGTGGAAGGTGCGGGAGATGGAGGGCCTTGGACAGTAGAACAGTTGTCTAGGCCACTGGAGGCCCACAGATGGTGACTGGAGGACAGACCGTGACCTGTATCCCTGCTTGGGAAAGGCAGCAAGAACAAGAGGGCAGGGGAGTAGGACAGCAGTGATGAGCAAGGTACCCCCATGCCTATCTGAGCATCGCACCAGGCACGGCCCTCAGGCCAAGTCATCCCTCCTGGCCTCACTCTGAATGAGAAGGGTCGTGTGAATCAGGGAGCCAGGGCCAGGGTTTTGTACACCCTGCCCAGGTGGGTCCTCACACCTGCCAGTCCCTGGGCTACCCTCTTGGCTGCTGGTGGGAGGGAGAGACAGGCAGCTCCTGTCAAGGGGAGGTAAGCATGTCCCCTCGGAAGTTGATGACAAATGCCATCAATGAACTGCTCTTGCTACATCCCAGAACCTCCCTCCCTTCCACCGCCCCACGTCCCTGCTCAGTGTCAACCCCACTAAAATCAGAACAAGTAAGTATGGGCTGCATGTAAACCACCCACAAGAGGAGCAATGTCATTGCAAGGACACGAGGACCACATCCCCTCCGCTCTCTGCAGGTGGGCGCGTTTAACCCAAAGAACGGGAAGGGAGAAGACCCCTGAGAGGAGAGGCAGGGTCTCCCCAAGGACGATGGCGCTCAGGCTGGATCTGATAGGAGGAATGGCTGGGGTTGGGGGGGGGGAATGACTCGTTCCCTCCTTTCCTTCTTATGATGTAAGCATGACCTTGCTCACCCTCGTTGCTCCAGGAAAGTCCTGACAACTTTCTGTTAATGCATCGTAATTAACCTCGGAAGTTGTGTGCTGCATCTGTGAGCTGTGATTGTGGAGACAAGTAGTGTTCAGAGAAGCAAAAATGTGTGAGGGAAGGTAGGACTTAAAAACCTTTCCTTCCCAGAGGTTATTCTGTCCACACCACCTGTACACAAATATCTATAGCAGCTTTATTCATAATAGCCAATAACAGGAAGCAACACAGATGTCTCTCAGTAGGTGGACGGTTAACCAGACTGTGATACAGCCACATCCTGGAAGACTACTCAGCATTGGGAGGGGATGAATTATTAACAAGCTACAACCTGGATGAATCTCAAAACATTATGCTGTGAAAAAAAAGTCCACCTCAAAAGGTTATATATGGTATGATTCTGTTTATGTCATGTTCTCAAAATGACAAAATTATAGATGTGAAGAACACACTATAGTGTTTGACAGGGGTTAGGGATGAAGGGCGGGGGCAGGAGGGAGCTGGGCATGGTTATAAAAGGGCAATGGGAAGGTGCTGATGCTGTCAGAATGGCTCAGAATCTTGACGGTGGTGGTGGATACAGGAACCCACCCATGTGATCAAACTGCATAAAACTAAACACGCACGCACAGCGGTGTACAAGTGAAACGAGGGCAATCTGGATGAGATCGGTAGATTGCATGTTTGTCAATTTCTCGGCTGTGATATCGCACTACAGCTTTACGAGGTGTTAACCACGGAGGAAACTGGGTGGAGGGTACGTAGCATGTCTCTGCATTATTTCTTACAACTGCATGTGAATCTATAATTAGCTTCGTAAAAGGTGTAATAAGAAAATGATATGGGAGAGAAAACCCTTCCACGTCACTTACAGCATTGTTCAGGAGAAGCAATGCTCAATGGGGTCCTAAATCATGAGTCAAAACTACACTCCAGGTGGTCCTTCCTCGTCAGAAATAACTCTCCCCTGGTTTGGAATCAGCTACCGACGCTGCACACATATCCCCCTTGGAGTCGGCCAAGGTGCCTTCAGTCTCCAGTCTGGAGAAAAGATGTAACTGGCGAAAAGCTGCCATCAGACAAATTACTAACCCGTGTGCTCCCGTGGCTGGCAGGGCTTTACATAAATTAGACGTATTTCACACTCTCTTCACCAGCCACTTCCTCAAAGCCCCATCTTCAAAAGGCAGAGCGTGATACTGATCCCTCGGCACGGCAACCGGAGGGCAGCCCCGAGGCCCAGGCTCCCTTCGTGGCTGGCTACGCTCTCTCACAACACCCTCCTCCCCGGCGTGGCCACTCCTGCGATCTACCTTCAAGAGGCCTGCAACCAAGAAACAGGTTTTCCCAGCAGAGACGCTCCGAAATACACTCTCCTTGAAAAGTGCTGTTCCTGCTCTTCTGTATCTTTCCTTTAGTTGTTTGACACCGGGAGCCTTTCCAGACAAAATGTGGAGTCACCCCTCACGCTCAATGATTTTACTGCTCTCAGCCGATGGCACGTCTTCCATGACTCACAAAGGAAAATCCGCGGAGCAGGAAAGAAAAGAAGGCTTCCTCTGCAAGATGCCAATCTTCTGAGAGATGGCTGATCTCCTGTACCTGAAATCCACGCTAAAGAGGGACCACAAGATGAGCCGTTCCCTTGATTTCTTATTATTTGGGTGATAGGAAAACATCTTAACCTTTCTAAAAGGTAAAGAAAAAATACAGCAATGCAATCTGTGTGGTTATCTAAGCTGAACAGATCTCTTATTCTTTCTTATTAACACCAGCCTGAGGCTAGCACAGCTGCCAGCTGACTGGCAGTCATGCCCTCCAAGGATGACAAAGCAGGAAGAAAGGAAGAGACAATCCTTTTGCTAAAGAAGGCGGCCAACTGAATGCTCGGAGGAGGTATGTGAACCTCCAGCCAGAGGTGCCAGGTCCTAGGAATTTCCCAGGAAGGCCAAGAGTGGCAAAGCCACGTGTCAGAAAGGGAGGAAGCCCGAGCCAAGATGCCAAAGGCATCGCCTTCAAGAAGAGCAAACAAAATAAAAACCCAAGTTCCTGATTAAGTGCGTGTACAAAGAGGTGGTCAATAAGAGTTCCCATTGCAAGTGTCCAGGAAGTTGGTGGAACTGAAGCAGAAGAAGGTGCGTGGCGGATACTGAGACCCCTGTTGTCTTGAAGCAGAAAGCAACCCCTTCTTCCTAGAGGACCGTGGGGGAGTATACTCTCGACTCAGTTAGCTGGCCTCGCCCACAAACTGCCAAGGTGAGGACCCAAGTGTGTCCAGGAAATTGAAAAGTTGCTAGTTATGTCCACCCCACCAGATGAGGAGGGCTGGTAAAGAGGCCACATGGTGCCCTTTTTAGCTCAAAATAAGGTCTTGTTATAACTTACTGTGGGTCTATATCTCTGATCATAGGTATCTACAGAAAAGAAAACCTCAGGAGTCCCGATCTCATGGGACTACTAGGTAGACAGGAAACTCTAAGAAATAAAACCTGTTTCGAGCTAAATCTTTCTGAACTCTGCCAAAAGTCAACAGGAAGCATCCACTTGCTGTACGGTTTCTGCTGGATAAAGCAGACAGAGGGAAAACTCGTGATAATTTCAAACTGTGTCCTGAATCCAATCTCCTCCTGCAAAGCCACATCTCACCATCCAGGAAAACCTTTACTCCACCTGGGAGAGTCTGGAAACCTGTAGAATTTCCTAAAGAACAAAACATTCTGGTTGATGGCAACATTCTGAGCTGAGAAATAAGACTCTGCTAGTATTACTGAATTACAGTCTCATGACTGCAAAATATTTTCTTCCAACTACTGTGAGATAAGTATCATCTCCATTAAAAAAAATCCCAACCTCACTCTTTTACTCATTTATTAAAGATCTATTATCCTGGCAAAATCCCACCTTAATTTTTTGAGACTATATCATATATGAGACCATGGTCATATTATTTTAAGGGATACAAAGAGTCATATGGCTTGAGTTTTTTGCCTTCAACGTGCTTATAATTATTTGGAGATAACAGACAAGTATTCAAAACACATAAATAGAAGTGAAAGGCAGTGTATAGTTAGTGCCAAAACGAACTCCTCAGCATATGGGACCTCAGAGAAACCTGTACCCTGAAGAGAAAATCAACCCTTAAAGATTCCAAAGGGCTGCAAAGCACTTCCTGCACATCTCACCCTCTGAGCAAATGGCTTGGTTTTCAATTACCCTCAAGCCCACTTCTACACACATTGCAAAATGGTTAACTGTCACCAGGGCCCACTTATTATGCAGCACAAACCATTGCTGCGTTTGATAAAATTCAGTCTGGTTGTCTAGCTCAGCAGAGGTGATCTGAGATTGAAGAAATAAGGGGAGGAAGTAGGGTCTCAGCTATTGACCCTAATCCTGGAGCAGAAGGAAGAGGTTAATAAGACAGATGCTTTATGTCAAGAGCAACCAGAGACTGTGGTCTGAGATTCATTCATTAGTCTGTTTACTCACTCATTCAACCTTTACTGAGTGCCCTCTTTGTAACAAGACATCACTAGAGAGATGTTTGGGGAGATACAATGATGAATACGATGCAGAATGGGAAGACGGGACGACTGCTGTAACAGAGGACAAGAAAATGGGATGAGCACCTTCAGAGGAGGGTTTGACTTCTTACGGAGGTCAGATGAGGCTTCCTGGAGGACGTGGCCTTTGGGCTCTCTGCCTCGAAGGATGAGGAGGTTGCGAATGCGATACAGTCTGGAAGGGAGGGGGAAGGACAGCAGGCTTCCCATGAGGAGGGGCGCAGGTGAGCAAAGGCAAGACTGGGCAGGGCAGGTACCTGCCCCTCAGACAGAAGCGTGTTATGCTAGGCACACACAAAAATCGCCATCGGCAGATCTACAAAAGCCAGGCCCATTAAATTAACTATCTAGTTAAAGTAATTAAGACAGGGGACTCCAGTTCAGTAGGGCAGCAGATCTTTGTTACCAAGGAGGCGGCTACTCCCAGAAGACACTGATTGCAAGGTTATTAAATCTTCACAAATATGTTTTCAATCATATGTTATTTAATATATGTAGAGCAATGACATTTTCCAGGATAAATGGGCATCTTTACCTAAGCACGTAAATTATTTCCTACTGACAAGCAGAGATTGTTTCCTACAGCACATTTCCATCTCAGCCTGAACAGTTCCTTCATGAATGTGGATTCCTTCACTTCTCTCGGGAGCCAGAGTGAGGGATAAGCAGACTTTGCATATGGCAATTCTGTTTGATGACCAGCTTGATTTTTTTCCCCCAATTTTGACTCTATCATGTTTCACTGCAGAAAATTTCTGGAAACATCTGCAAAGCCAACGCTGCAGAGCTTTCAAACCTCATACTCAAAAAGTCTTGGGTACAGAGAAGCCAAATATAAGAAATGCAGCATATTAATGATAAACTGCATACCTTACAAAGAGTGTCAGTCCGGCAATCGCTAGATTAGCCCTACAATACCTTAGGAAAGGCAAGAACTGACACCCATAATCGGAGTTCTTTGTGCAATTACGTTGAGATAATCATGGTCTGGACCCATTTATGTTTGTATAAGATGATTTGATTTCTCACACTAAAAGGTCTTTTATTACCAGCCATCAACACCATAAGAGCAGTCCTAAATGTGAAGAAAAGACACTCAAATTAATCCAGGTTTCTGACTTTATTTCACTGTGTAGGCAGGGCCTCCCTGAGAGACACTGCAGGCTTCAGCCAATGGCAGGAAAAGCAGATGCGTCCACAACGGGTCCCAGAGCAAGGAGGGAATGGTTGCACGGTGGAGATGGGCAGTTGGGAGGAACTAGGGAAATGACGGTGCCTAGAGAACAACTCTGAAGGTTAAATCTAAGAAAACTCGGGGAGAAAGGGGGAGGCAGAGGATGCACAGAGGAAAGAAAAGCAAGACAAATAGTGTCTTGTGGTTCTCTGCCCCCGTGACTATTTTATTTCAGGATTAACACTCTGGCTCATGGCTGATATGACGCCTTTCCTTGGTGGAACTCTGATCAGTTTACACCTTCCTTCCCTTCCTTGTCCTCCTATCCTCCAGAATAACAAGGAGAGAAGACAGTCTCAACTCCCATTCTACAGATGTAGTGACTTAAATACAGACAGCTTACGAATCCTATAAAATGCGTGAGGTGCGATGATAGAATGATGATTTTTAAATAAAATTCTCAGAAGACAGACATGAGTACTGTTTTTCAAAGTAGTCACTTTGAGAGCATTTGTACTTACTGCCAGGATGACATGACCACGGTTCTGGGCATTTATAGTGTATCTTTGAGGATTGCCACTTTATTTTTAAAACCAGAAATCTAGCCTCGAGGCTTTGTAGTGATTTTGGTTCTGATCCAAACAGATACCATGCAGGTTGATCATTTAGCTCATTCATCAGACTTGAATTTCCGTGGCATTTATTTGATTCGCAAAAGTGGTCCCACTCTGCGGGAAATCGGCTTCGTCACCGCAGACCACGCGCAAAGAATGGGCCGAGGGCTGTGCATGTAATTCCAAGAGAGGAGTTTTCTGAGAGTGACACAGCGAAGAGGAAGCACCCGGCCTCCCAGAGGGTCGCTCTTTAATGGCACGCAGCTGGTTTGCTTGCACCAGTTTGGGATGCTTATTTCTTTATAAATATCACTTAAGTGACCCAACAGTGAAGTTACGTAAGTTGAGGCTCACTGCCTGCCTCAGCTGAAGTGGGTGCTCACATCAGATGGGGAAAGTAGGATACGGGACAGGGAGGGAGAGTGGAAAACATGGAGGAAGAAGAAGAAACAGGGAAATGGAGAGCAGGAAAGGAGGACAAAGGAGAAGGGCCTTGTCACCCACGTGCCTCCTCGCCACCCTCACCTCTTTGCCAGTTATTCTGCTCTCCGTCATTCAGCAAATATTTGTTGTGTCTACGATGCCCAGGTGTCCTAGAGGCTTGGGGCACATCCCTGAACAACCCAGACAAGGATCCTCGTCCTCATAGAGTCTATGCTAAAAGGTGCAGGCGAGCAATAATCAATAACGTAACAGTCAATTATACAGCGTCTTAGATGGTGTTAAGTGCTGGAGAAAATTTTCACATATTGGAATATATCAGGGACCAGGGCTGGAAGGAAGGCTACGATTTTAAACATGGTTGTCAGGGTTGGCTTTTTCGAGAAGGTGACAATTAGGCAAGGATCTGAGGCAGGTGAGGGCATTACCCTGCAAGTATCTAAGAAAAACTATTCCAGGCCGGTCACAGAAAATGCCCTGAGGCCAGAGAAGAGCAAGGCAGTCAGTGTGGCTGGAACAGTGAAGAGGGCGGAACAGGGAAGGGAGTCAAAGAGGACTTGGTGATGGCCATGGTGGTGACAGTGGTGGTGGAGTGCGTGTGGGGGTCAGGAGGAGGTGTGTGCCTGGTGGGGGGGGTGAGTGCGTGGTGGGGGGTGCGTGCACGGCGGGCAGTGCGTGGGTGGCGGGGGGTGCGTGGGTGGCGGGGGGTGCGGAGGTGGTGGGGGTGTGCGTGCGTGGCGGGGGTGCATGCGTGGCGGGGGGTGCGTGCGTGGTGGGCGGGTGCGTGGGTGGCGGGGGGGG
>NW_020838026.1:1120828-1309149 GCF_003676395.1 Aethalodelphis obliquidens | reverse complement strand
GGGGGTGCGTGCGTGGCAGGGGGTGTATGTGTGGCAGTGGCGGGGGGTTGCGTGCGTGGCAGGGGGGTGCGTGCGTGGCGGGGGGTGCATGTGTGGCAGGGTGTGTGTGCGTGGCGGTGGCGGAGGGGTGCGCGCGTGGCGGGGGATGCGTGTGTGGCGGGGGCGGTGCGTGCGTGGCTATTCAGATTTCAGATGATGCAGAGCCCGGTAGGACCTGGGCGTTAACTCTGAGTAGAACATGGAGCGTAGCAGCATTGCCAGCAGAGGAGTGACGAGACCTGATTCCTCCTGTAAAGGGCTCTGTTTTGAGAACAGACTGTAGGAACCAGGTTAGGAGCAGGGAGCCAGTGAGGAAGTGTCTGCGGTAACTGTGCGGGCAGGTGACGGTGCAGGCAGGCGTGGTGGCTGGCCCTGCCCTCTGACCTGTACCCAACGCCGCATTTACACACTGGTGCTCAGGTTCTCCCCTAAAATACCCGTCCCTCATCTTTCCACTCAGGTGTAAGTCTCTCCAAGGTTGCCTCTACTTGGATGGCGAGCAGGGATTCCAGAACAAGTTCCCGGATGGACCGCAGCCAAGTTTCAGGAAGAGCTCTGCTGTGTGTTGGTTTCCGCCCTGGTACTTTCTGTTGAGAGTTCCGGTCATCAAATGCTGTCCCAGCCAGCTGTCTGCCCAAATTAGATACACCCGCAGTCACTTATGTTTGCCTGATCTGGCTGTTTCCTCTACTCAGATACTCAGCTTCTCCCCCAAGCCACACTCCGTTTCTGCTTCAGCAAGAGAGGGGCGTGGGCAGGTGCCAGGAACACCGGAGGTAAGAGAAATTGGGACTTCACACTCTCTCAGGAAGTGAGCTACCAACTATCCAGTGTGGTCTGCTGGTGTACAGAAAATTTGAAAGGTCATCTCCTTCCCCAGTGTTAGGTACACTATTGTGCATATATTGTGTACAACAACTTCCAAGGGCTGTACTATCCTTTATTTCACATGATTTTTGTAATGTCCCTGTGAAGTAACTTGTACAGATGGAACTGTCATGGGTTTTTATATTTTTCCCAACTTATAAAGAAGAAACTGGAGATAAAACGGATGAAATAAACTGTCTCAGACCACACAGCTGACAAGTGATGGAGTCAGGACACGGTTCTGAGACGTTTTACTCCTGGTGCACGACGTTCCAGAATCTGAGTCAGCTCTGGTGACAAGAGAAAACAGGTTTTCAAAATGTCTGTCCCAGCTGGAGGTTCAAGAATATCTTACCTAGCTTCCAACCTCTAAATCTTACTACCCCTTTGTTCTCAAGAAGAAAGGACACCAGTCAACAAACAGAAGGTTTTAAACTGGACAGCTACATGTAAAAGAATGAAATTAGAACGCTCCCTAACACCATACACAAAAATAAACTCAAAATGCATTAGAGACCTAAAGGTAAGGCCAGACACTTAAACTCTTACAGGAAAACATAGGCAGAACACTCTATGACATAAATCACACCAAGATCCTTTCTGACCCACCTCCTAGAGAAATGGAAGTAAAAATAAAAATAAACAAATGGGATCTAATGAAACTTAAACGTTTTTGCACAGCAAAGAAAACCATAAACAAGACCAAAAGACAACCCTCAGAATGGGAGAAAATATTTGCAAATGAAGCAACTGACAAAGGATTAATCTCCAAAATTTACAAGCAGCTCGTGCAGCTCAATATCAAAAAAACAAACAACCGAATCCAAAAATGGGCAGAAGACCTAAATAGACATTGCTCCAAAGAAGATACACAGATTGCCAACAAACACGTGAAAGGATGCTCAACACCACTAATCATGAGAGAAATGCAAATCAAAACCACAATGAGGTATCGCCTCACACCAGTCAGAATGGGCATCATCAGAAAATCTACAAACAATAAATGCTGGAGAGGGTGTGGAGAAAAGGGAACCCTCTTGCACTATAGGTGGGAATGTAAATTGATACAGTCACTATGGAGAACAGTATGGAGGTTCCTTAAAAAAAAAAAAAAAAATCTAAAAATAGAACTACCATACGACCCAGCAATCCCACTACTGGGTATATACCCTGAGAAAACCATAATTCAAAAAGAGTCATGTACCAGAATGTTCATTGCAGCTCTATTTACAATAGCCAGGACATGGAAGCAACCTAAGTGTCCATCGACAGAAGAATGGATAAAGAAGATGTGGCACATATATACAATGGAATATTACTCAGCCATAAAAAGAAACGAAATTGAGTTATTTGTAGTGAGGTGGATGGACCTAGAGTCTGTCATACAGAGTGAAGTCAGAAAGAGAAAAACAAATACCATATGCTAACACATAAATATGGAATCTAAAAAAAAAAAAAAAGGCCATGAAGAACCTAGGGGCAAGACGGGAGTAAAGATGCAGACCTACTAGAGAATGGACTTGAGGATATGGGGAGGGGGAAGGGTAAGCTGGGACAAAGTGAGAGAGTGGCATGGACATATATACACTACCAATGTAAAATAGCTAGTGGGAAGCAGCTGCATAGCACAGGGAGATCAGCTCGGTGCTTTGTGACCACCTAGAGGGGTGGGATAGGGAGGGTGGGAGGGAGAAGCAGGAGGGAAGAGATATGGGGATATATGTATATGTATAACTGATTCACTTTGTTATAAAGCAGAAACTAACACACCATTGTAAAGCAATTATACTCCAATAAAGATGTTAAAAAAAAACCCAAAAAATAACAGAAGGTTTATTTCTGGCCAGGATTAACTAAGTGGCAAAGAGTGAAGTTAGCTCCCCAGAAACCGGCATCACCGTTTCCATTAGGAACTTACTGGGTTCCTTTCTGGGTGCTGTCGCACACTACAAGGGTTACACGAGCCTCACCCACCTCCAGGAGCAAACGTTTGGACCATATCTTTGAGCAAGCCTCTCTTCATGTCTGTCTTTGTCACTGATTCTTTCCTGAAAGTCACTGGTCAGGAGAAAATGATTTCACCATTTACTCTATGGAACAGTGGAAAAGGTGTTCAAGTCTGCCTTCCTGTTCTCAAGTCCATAGTTATCCTTACTGCCACCAGGTTCACTCAAAAAGGAAAAACAAAATAAGGGAAAGAAATCTTCATTTCTTCTTCCATAGAAAACAGAAGATTGAATTTGAAAAATCATTTAAGATTTGTCTTATGTGAAAGATAAGAGGAAAACGTTACCGAGGCAGGGGATAGAAAAAAATTGTACTGTTGTACAATGTGCTTCTAAGAACACATTTTTAAAATATGGAATATTGAGCATTCAGAGTTTGGGAAAAAATGTAATAATTGGGAAGTAATGAGAATCTTTTTACTTTCTATTTTTAACTGTAGGTACTTGATCTTCTCCAAAACCATAGAGGGAAAGTCTCTAAATTACCCTCACTAGTGAGGTTGTTTGTGGCATCTAGATGTGACTTAGCGTACCTACCCTGCAGGCATTACCTATCCATCTCTCACTCCTTACTCAGGCCTGATTCTGTACTCTGGCATCAGTAGAAAGCCATTTTAACAGGGGACTTGCATATAGAACTACCCATGTGATACCACACTTGTAATTCTAGTGCTGTCCCAGCACAAACTCAGTACATCCAAAATGAGCTCTTGGCCTCTGGTCCCCACATTCCTCACCTTTCAAATAACAGGCTTCTCCCGGGTCTCTTCCATCCACCCCGTCGCCCAGGTCAAGGGCACCATATCCCATTTGTTCTCCTATCAACATGTTTTCAATCTGCCTCCTCCCAACTCTGCTGTCACCGCCATTGTCCAAGCCACCACCCTTTGTCACCCTGACTGATGCCACAGCCTCCCAGCTGGTCTCTCTGCCCCAGTTTCACCTTCCAAATTCATCATCCACAAAATAGCCTGGGGAATCCCTCTTCACTGTAAGTCAGTTCACATCACTCTCCTGGAATAAGGGTCTACCTGCCTACCATGGTACCCAAGAGTCACTACTGCCTGCACCTCCCACCTCCTCCCATCCCTCTGACACGGTGACCAGGCCTATGTCACACGTCTTCTTCCTGCTCCTTGAAGTTCTCTTCCACCCTGGGGCCTGTGAACTAGCTTCCCTCCTGCCTTTTGCATCCCTCAAAGCTCTGAACAACAGCCTTGTTCTTTCTTCAGTGTTGATTCAGACGTCACCTGTCCGGAGAAGCCTCCCCTTACTAACCTGTCCTAAAGTAGGGCCTTAACTACACCTCAGTTCCACTCTGTAACGTCACCCTGCTTATTCCCTTTGGTGCGATAATCAGGCTCTCTATAAACAGTCTGTGTATTTGTCTGCCTACTTCTTCACTAGTGTCTATGTCATGAGGGCAGGGACTTTATCTATCATTTTTATTTCTGTGACCCCAGGTCCTGGCTCTGTGACCAACATGTAGGAAGTGTTCATTGTGTATCGCTAAATAAATGAATGGATCAAGACCCGAATAAAGAAATAAAAGATACTATGGTTTTCCATAGACTTACATTAACTTCTGAATATTAGGTGTGTAATTGACCTCAAAGATTATCTGGCCTAAATCCTCATGTTTTAATAGATGGGAAAACTGAAGATCAAGGAAGAAAGCTCTAGGCTACATATATACTGGCGACCTCTGGCACCTAATGACCCTCTGATATTCTTCTCTTGTATTTTCACTTGCCTAGTGTTTCTAATTAAGTGGACTCTTAATTAGAAAGTACTGTATACATAATACTAGCTAAATCTCACCTGATTAATAAATACGGTATCTATTATTACAAACACTGGACTATTGAAAAGTCCTGTGGTCCCCTTCTCTTTTTTCTTTTCTTTCTTATAAACAAGAGTCCTTCAGAATATCCCAGCATCTCAGGTATCTGGTCCTCCTGAGGCTGTACTGGGTTTCACAGTCCCATGTCCCCTCGGCCTCCCTCACCCATTATATCTTTTTACCGTTTTATGTTTGTTTTGGTTTTTTTTTGCGGTACACAGGCCTCTCACTGTTGTGGCCTCTCCCGTTGAGGAGCACAGGCTCCGGACGCGCAGGCTCAGTGGCCATGGCTCACGGGCCCAGCCGACCCGCGGCATGTGGGATCCTCCCGGACCGGGGCACGAACCCGTGTCCCCTGCATCGGCAGGCGGACTCTCAACCACTGCGCCACCAGGGAAGCCCTTATATTAAGAAGCCCAACTTCTTAATATAAATTAGAGGATATTCACCAGGTAGGGCTACAATCAACTCATGGCTGATTCCCGAATGAACCAGTTTTCTAAGTAATTGGGAAAAAGCCATCATTTCTTCACATCTGTCCCTGGGGGCTGCTTGCAGTGAGGGCAGTTGAACATTCTTCTAATTGAACAGCAGAAACAAGCAGGGGGGTTGCTGTCTTGTGTTGAACGGACTCTGCACACATGCTTCACCCTTCCCTAGTGAGACCTGTTTATGTTTTCACCAGATTCTGAATTTTCATTCCAAAGGGCTTCATCATTTCCACATAGTTTCCACTGCTCACAGACAGGCAAGATCAATAAAGATATAATCGTACAGACAGAAGCAAACACAAAAGTTCCTGATGAATTCCAATCCCGAAAGCCAGAATCCAAGCATGTTGTGACCAACTGGGAATTGGCTGTAAGCTATCATCAGGCCCCGCCATCTAAAACTTCCCCACGGACACAAGAGATGGGGCAGCTGTACGGGAGCTTGGTTCCATCTTGCCAGGGGGCACGTGCAGACATAACTGCTGCCTTTGCCAGAGCCGATCTAAGACAGGAAAGAGGAGGAAGAAGGGAACCAACGTGCATCACAAATATTCTGGTGATGCTTGGAATGACCACTGCCCTTAATTCTTGTTGCTTTCCTCTTTAATTATTTTCATAACAACTTTGTTGAGATATAATTCACATAACATATTCATCTATTACAAGTGTATGAGTCAGTGGAGTTTAGTATATTCACAGAGTTGTCCAATCATCATCTCAATCCATTTTAGAACATTTTAATCACCCCCATCCAAAAGAAATCCTGTACCCTTTAGCAGTCATCCTCCAGTCTCCACAAACTCCCTTCCCCCAGCCCTATATAATCACTAATCCACTTTCTCTCTCTATAGGTATGCCTATTCTGGACATTTCAGATAAATGAAATCAGACAATATGTCGTCTTTTATAACTGGCTTCTTTCTTTCAGCACCATGTTTTCAAGGCCCATCCGTGTTGTAGCGTGTATCAGCACTTCATCTCTTTTTGTTTCTGAATACTATTCCATTGGATGGATTCACCACATTTTATTTATGCATTCATCCGTTTATATATGTATCCATTCATCAGGTGTACATTTGGGTAGTTTACACATTTTAGCTATTAGGGAGAATGCTGCTGTAAACACTGTTGTATAAGTTTTTGTGTGGACGTAAGTTTTTATTTCTCTTGAGAATATGCATAGGAGTGGAATTGCTGAGCTATATGATAACTGTGCTTAAACTTCTGAGGAACTGCCAGACTTCTTTTTTGAAAGCAGTTGCACCATTTTACTTTCTCATTTATATGAGGATTCCAACTGCTCTACTTCCTCGCCAACAGTGGTCATTAGCTCTCTTTTTGTTATAGCCATCCTAGTGGGTATGATGTGATATCTCATTATGGTTTTGGTTTGCATTTCCTGAATGATCAGTAATGTTGAGCATCTTTTCCTGTGCTTATTGACCATTTATTTGTATATCTTCTTTGGAGAAATGTCTGTTCAGATTCTTTGGTCATCTAAAAATTGGGTTCTGTGTCTTGACACGAAGAGTTATGAGAATTCTTTCCCTGAGTTTTCTTGCTAATGATTTTAGATGGCCATTTAGAAAGTTAAATGTGTATTTCACAACATTAAAAATCATTGGAACAAAATAAATTCCACTTTCTACAGGAAAATGAAAGCATCTATTTATAACATTTCTCATCTCCTACAACCTCACAGATTCCTACTGGCCCATATGTATATCGCACATTGAATCCTGTGCATGGTCATTTGTCATATTAGTAAATGGGCAAGGCTTTGGGTGAATGGTCCATTTGTTTAACTCCACTAATCCAAAGAACAGAAAATATTAGAACTGTACAGAACCATCTGAAGTGTCCAGTAATTAGTCCTGAGGCAAATTTGAAGTCATATCCATTTGAGACAGGTACAGTAAAAAAGAGCAATAAACATCACTGCCTGTAGCAAGTGCTCATTGAATGTTGGCTGAAGGAATACAACACACATAAGGCCTTTGTAGAGCATTGGGTTTTAAGTGCTTGGCTTTGTTTATTTAGAAAAGAAGGTGAAGGGAAAGACTTAATTCCTTCTTGGTCAAAGAGCTGTCGATCATCTGAAGCCAAAGCCAATAACCCTAAGGTCTTGATGGCCCTGATGCTTTTCCAAATTTGGACAGGGACGGAAGCTCATTTGCAGATTGATAACCCTATCTACAAATGGGTCCATTTCCCAGGGCAGGTCATAATATATACATGAGATGGTTTTTATCTAGTTCTGGGAAGATAAACAGACCTGAGTTGTTTGTGATTATCAGACCAACTGCTTACTCATAGATCTAGAAGGATGTTTAAAGTCATTCAGACAGCAATTCCATTGCCCTTGCCTTTAGCAGGAACTCTCTGAAGATTAACTCATTCCTTGCATTCCTTTTGTTTCTGCTCCCTGTTGCCTGATCTGTGGTCCTTTCTTGGTTATATTCAATTATAAATATTAAAAAGGGACAAGTCTTCAGTTTATGCAACATATTCGTTGTTTAATTGCAGGCAAGTTATTTAACCTCTCTGAGTCTACTTAGTCTTGTATAGATCTGAGATGCTAACGATAACATGCTGTTCCCCTCCGTCCCAGTGTTGTTGTGAATCTCAATGCAGATGACAGACAAAGTTCCTTTCAAAGTGCAAAACTCAAAACAAATATTAGCTGTGGCTGTTCTAACTGTTGTGTGACCTCAAATCAACAGATTAGTTGATTCTGCTTTTTATTTTTTTCTTCATAGCTCTTGATAAAATGACATTTGTTAAGAATTTTAAACAAATAACTAAAATAAAAGTTGGAGATAAATTGCATTTTTTTGTTCTGATTTCTTTCTTTTCTAAATGACTATTTCTTTTTTTTTTAACTGTTCTTTTTTTTTTTAAACATTTATTTATTTATTTATTTATTTGTATTTTTGGCTGTGTTGGGTCTTCGTTTCTGTGCGAGGGCTTTCTCTAGTTGTGGCGAGCGGGGGCCACTCTTCATTGCGGTGTGTGGGCCTCTCACTGTCGTGGCCTCTCTTGTTGTGGAGCACAGGCTCTGGACGCGCAGGCTCAGCGGCCATGGCTCACGGGCCCAGTTGCTCCGTGGCATGTGGGATCTTCCCGGACTGGGGCATGAACCTGTGTCCCCTGCCATCGGCAGGCGGACGGTCAACCACTGCGCCACCAGGGAAGCCCTGTCCTGATTTCTTTACTGTTAACACAGAACATAAGAGAATTTGAGGGAACATGACTCTATGGATACATAGCTATTGCTTAACCTGACCCAAAAGAATGGAGGAAAATGTTCTTGCTGATGGTGGTCCTTGAGGAGGTGGCAAGATAAAGGGCCTACTTCAGCGTCCTCTAGGAGGCACATGATAGAACCTGTCTCTTTCCAACTTCCAGTGGGTGGAACCAAGAATTCTGAACCTGTTTTTTTTCAGGCCGGACTCCTTCCTCTCCTCACCGTTGTAAATGGAATAAAAAAAGGCAGCTCCTGAATGGGCTGGGTTCCTTGTTAGCTGGCCAAGAGAAGAAAGCCAAGAGATAAGTGAAATGTTTTGTCTTGAAGAAGTGATCTGGGCTTTGTTTAAGTCACTAATGAAGAGAAAATCTTAGATGCTATCAGGCCAAATGACCCAATTAAATCAAAGATAACTTTCAAAAAGCAGGAAGTAATTCCCAACTTGGAAACAAGCCAGAAGAGAGAGACTGCTTCCATTCATTCCACTAGAAATGCCACAGGAGCTGAATGACCACAAAGACCACATTTTCCAGGAAATGAAAACCACTGATGGGAATTATTTTGGTAATTCAAATACTTTCTTTCATGATAAACACCTGCTCCTTTTGGAAACGGACTTAATGACGATGTTTATCCATTTATATTTGTATACTGCTGACCTCACTGACAGCACTCATTAAATAATAAATAATGATAATAATAATCCTGATCCAAAGTCTTCAGGAGGAAGAATGAGCCCCAAAGGTTTACTGTTGGCAGATCCTGTGAAAATCGATCTGCCTCTTTAAATAGAAGTACCTTGAGGTAAAGATAATCTATTGATTTATGGTTCAAAGAAAATGTAATTTTAAGAATTACCATAATAACAACAGTAATCAATGTTCTATATGGCCCATAACAAAGAGAAAGAAAGAAAGAAAAATAAAACAACACCCAGAATAATAAAAGTTATGATTCTAGGAAAAGAGGAAGATTTCATGAGTACTTTTAAACTACTAGATTCAGAAACAAGATTTGTCCCAGGTATAAATGTCTACTTCTGTTTGCTCCTTGAGGAGGTAGGTTGCCCAGCTCAGTGAGGAGAGGAGCTAATACACCTTCATCCAGCTCTCTTGGTCCATCCACACCTAACACCTTCCGCCAGTTGAAGCTCATGTCCACTGTTATCAATAGTGACCACCCTGGATTTACTTCCGGCCACATCTTCCCAGAATGACGAGATTATAATGAGTTAGAACCTTCTGACTCCTCCACATTAATCCAGACTTCATTTTGCCTCCTCAAGTAGGTTCAGAAAACACAAAAGGTCCCCTCTCAAGATCCTTCAGTGATTACATAGTCCCGGCTATGGAATGAAATTCAAAATCTGTACCGATGACCTGTCCCCACCTTAGCTTGCCAGCTTCACATCCCAATGCATTTTCTCGCGGAATCTTCTTCCACTGACTCACCCATAACAACCCCACACTCCACAGCTCACCTGTGCCTGTGGCTTGGCTCAGGCTGGTTCCCGTGGGGAATTCACTTCGCTACCTGCTCAGACAGATGCGTCTTTAAGGTGAGGTTCAAATGCCTGCTCCTTCATGAAGCCTTTCATTGTTCCTTTATTTAGTGTTGCTTCCTGACTCCTTTGTATCCCAGTGGAATCGTAACTGTAGCATTTTTATAACGTTTTAGTTTTTCTTTGTATAAAATTAAATGTATACACAGTTCTCCCCTAGAAGTTGGTAAGACTCCAGCGTGCACGTGTTTTGCATGTAGTAGGCGCTTCGTACAGACTTACTGAATTCCATGGCTACGGTGAGGAGGACACCCGTAAGGAAAACTGCTAGTATCTTGAAATTTTATGATGATGTCTTTTAGAAAAATCCTGAGCATGTTATTATTTAGTTTCATCCTGTTAATCAACAATCATTTCTCAAATATGTAAAAGTCTCCTCATGAATTGTTCATGGCACGTTGTAGGTGATCAATAAATGCTCCTTTGAAAGGCCATCAGTAAAGTGGGGTGAGCGCCCCTGAGCAAAGATGCTGGCGTCCTCAACACATGCCACCTGTGCCCTCTGCAGAATCTGTCTGTCCTCACTCACCCCACCCTCACCTTGACAAACTCTTCTGTGATGCACTGAAGCTCTTCTGGATTCTACTGCCAGCACTCATCACTGCGCCCAATCAAGTGTCACTGACAAAATCAATGGTTATGTTCTGTCATCAATCACACAGTTAACAACACATCTCCAACGTATCCACATAGGATTAAATTAGTAAGGGAAGAAGAAGTATAGGATTAAAAGCTATCATGAAAACGGTCTTCACCTCCAAAAGGATGACATTTTCTACCATCTATTAAAATTGCCTATCATGCATCTTTATCTTCCCTTTAGATTATAAACTCCATGAGGACAGGGGCTACATCTGTTGTCTGCATCGTCATATTTTTCAGCACCAAGCAGAGTCTTGATACATAGTACACGCTCAATAGATATGTTACATGAATGAAGTATACTGTCAGATTACATTAGCAATGGCCCCCTAGGGGTGGCACAATTATAGGCCAAAATACTTCTTTTATCTCTCTAAGTTGAAGCAATCCCGAAGACTTCCTTGAGCTTCAGTGATCAGACCATATAAATTTAAGGCAGTGATCTGTGACTTTAAATTTACTTGCTAGAAAGTTTAGTTATCAAATATTCATGGGCTGCTTTTATCAGCGTACACCTGTGTCTTAGCAAATTGAAGAAAGAACTAAATAGGATCAGGGAAAATAATCGTATGAGGAACAAGGGGATTTGACTAATTCTTTGTAATGACTTTGGGGTTTACTGCACCATGTGTGGAACTTCCTGAATTCCCCAAATCGATTCTGCCCCGAGCCTCACAGGGTGTGATTCACGGATTTCTTAACCACCTCATGGTTTTAATATCAGCCTAATGCATCCACTCAGGCAACTTCTCACTCTGACTCCTCATCTCTCCTCCGTGGGGACTCCAATGACTGGGCTTCCACCCTCCACCCAACAATTCTTCCAGAGGCTCCTGGAAATACCCTTGCATGCTAATCTTTGCAAAGATGGCAAGGCAGAATCTAATCCTTGGTGAAGGCTATTTTCTAACTTTCTTGCCAAGCAGACTGTTTCTTGAGCCAGAGGGGAGAGCACGGTAACCTAAGCACCAACTCTGAAAAGCCTCCATTGCCTGGAACCAGACTTTCAGGTAAAAATACTTTGCCCCTTAGTAGCACTGCTCACTGAAACATTTATTGACAGTCAAATATCATTTCCTCCTATTCATGAAAAACCCAGAATACAGTAATGGAAGAAGGGGGCAATGCTGGCAAGGAGAGTGAAGAACAATGGGGTCCCTTCCAGGGCTGCAGCAAATAAAAGAAAAACAAGTTTGTGAGCCAAGACGCGTGGTCACTCGCCCAGTTACACTAGGGTGGGGAGGGACTCATAACTGAGGAGCTTCTGAAATACTAAAGGACTATTTATTTACATGCCTGAGGCCTAAGGCCTGTAACTGCAGTGACCCCGAAGGCTTCCTGGAAGCAGGCATGATTCTGTGTGCAATGTGACATTACTCAGAGACATGGAATCTCGCCCTTTCTGATCAAGACAGGCTGCAGGGACCACACAGTCAAGGAAGCCAGTCAACTGGTGATGACTTGTGTTGAGTGTGTCATCTTGATGCAAATCAGATGCTAACAGAAATGTGCTGTCTTTACATTAAATTGAGTTCAGTTTTTCCCACAGTGGAGGTTGGAATCCATCTTCTACACAATACTTTACACTCATTACAAACAAGATAGCATTTTGGCAGAAGGATTTGCCCCTGCCAGAGGACCTTTCCCCTTACTAGCCTCCTAAGTGATGCCATCGGGGTATAAGGGATCCTTGGAATCTTGCTCCATGAGAGCTGAAAGGGTTTAGAGGTGAAAAAAAACTATAACTTCTAGAGTGATGATATATTGGTCCTTTATCTAGGAAAGGATCAGCTCTTTGTTAAAAGGTCATTAGACTTTCACCTGTTCACTGACATTTCAGAGTTCTGTGCCACATTCGGTGCCTGGTACCTGCCTAACAAACGTGACACTGGGATAGGAGAGCCACCATTAATACCAAGCCCACTAGTGCAGACTAACCTCCACACCTTGCTGCTTCCTGGGAGTGACTCCAGTCTGGAAATGCCGAGAAAATAAGCCATTCGCTGCAATTAGATGAGAACAGCTAAGAAGCCAAGGCCTTAGCATAGCCTACAGAGGCACGCGCACCAGACCCTGAAGGGATTTCCTCCTCCAGGCTTCGGGGCACAGCTGCAGGGCCTACACCAAAACACCCTTTTCACCCCACATACAGCACACGTCAGCGGCTACTCCCCCTCCCGAGAAGGGAGCCACACTTTTTATACCAGTAGAAAAATGAAGGAAATTGGCATTTTTCAACTTTCCTGGAACAAATGAAAAATCACTTGAGTACCTTTCCAAAATGAGTTCAAAAGATTTCTGTCTCATTCAATAATCTGTATATTGATGGGAATGATGAAACTGTTTAACCCCTATTCTCTTTCGATTGTTACAGATCCTTGGATGATAACTTAAAAACTCAGCAGCGAGGTGTGTTGTAAAAGCAATATGTGTGCAAAATCCTCAAGAGTTTTATAGCGTTCTCCCAAGCCCTGAGTTTAAGAAATGAAATGACTGTTTAAAAGGTAAATAGCACAGCTTTACTTTAGTTTACCTAGTAGGGGTAAGACAGTATGGGAGGACCTTCAAGACGGCAGAGGAGTGAGACGCGGACATCACCTTCCTCCCCACAAATACATCAGAAATACATCTACACGTGGAACAACTCCTACAGAACACCTACTGAACGCTGGCAGAAGACCTCAGACCTCCCAAAAAGCTAGAAACTCCCCCACGTACCTGGGTAGGGAAAAGGAAAAAGAAAAAACAGAGACAAAAGAACAGGGACGGGACCTGCACCAGTGGGAGGGAGCCATGAAGGAGGAAAGGTTTCCACACACTAGGAAACCCCTTCGCGGGTGGAGACTGCGGGTGGCGGAGGGGGAAGCTTCGGAGCCACGGAGGAGAGCGCAGCAACAGGGGTGTGGAGGGCAAAGCGGGGAGATTCCCGCACAGAAGTTCAGGGCCGACCAGCACTCAGCAGCCCAAGAGGCTTGTCTGCTCCCCCGCCGGGGCAGGCAGGGCTGGAAGCTGAGGCTCGGGCTTCGGTTGGAGCGCAGGGAGAGGACTGGGGTTGGCGGCGTGAACACAGCCTGCAGGGGGTTAGTGCACCACGGCTGGCCGGGAGGGAGTCCAGGGAAAAGTCTGGACCTGCCGAAGAGGCAAGAGACCATTATTTCAGGGTGCATGAGGAGAGGGGATTCAGAGCACCGCCTAAATGAGCTCCAGAGACGGGCGTGAGCCGCGGCTAACAGAGCAGACGCCAGAGACGGGCATGAGACGCTAAGGCTGCTGCTGCCGCCACCAAGAAGCCTGTGTGCGAGCACAGGTCACTCTCCACACCTCCCTCCCGGGGAGCCTGTGCAGCCCGCCACTGCCAGGGTCCCGGGATCCAGGGACAACTTCCCCAGGGGAACGCACGGTGCGCCTCAGGCTGGTGCAACGTCACGCTGGCCTCGCCACCTCAGGCTCGCCCCGCATCCATACCCCTCCCTCCCCCAGGCCTGAGTGAGCCAGAGCCCCTTAATCAGCCGCTTCTTTAACCCCCTCCTGTCTGGGCGAAGAACAAACGCAAGAGGGTGACCTCCATACAGAGGCGGGGCCAGATCCAAAGCTGAACCCCAGGAGCTGTGCGAACAAAGAAGAGAAAGGGAAATCTCTCCCAGCAGCCTCAGGAGCAGCGGATTAAAGCTCCACAATCAACTTGATGTACCCTGCACCTGTGGAATACCTGAATAGACAACGAATCATCCCAAAATTGATACAGTGGACTTTGGGAGCAACTGTAGACTTGGGGTTTGCTGTATGGAACTGACTAGTTTCTGATTTTTATGTTTATTTTAGTATAGTTTTTAGCGCTTGTTATCAGTGGTGGATTTGTTTATTGGTTTGGTTGCTGTCTTCTTTTTTATTAATTACTTTTTTAAAAAATTTAATATATTTTTTATTTTAATAACTTTATTTTATTCTTCCTTTCTTCTTTATCCTTCCTTTTCTTCTGAGCCGTTTGGCTGACAGGGTCTTCTTGGTGCAGGTGGGTGGCAGGCCTGAGCCTCTGAGGTGGGAAGGCTGAGTTCAAGACATGGAACACCAAAGACCTCCTGGCCCCACGTAACATCAATCAGTGAGAGTTCTCCCAGAGATCTCCATCTCAACACTGAGACCCAGCTCCACTCAACGACCGGCAAGCTCCAGTGCTGGACACCCCATGCCAAACAACTAGCAAGACAGGAACACAACCCCACCCATCAGCAGAGAGGCTGCCTAAAATCATAATAAGGGCACAGACACCCCAAAACACACCACCAGATGCAGCACTGTGCACCAGAAAGACAAGATGCAGCCCAACCCACCAAAACACAGGCACCAGTACCCTCCACCAGGAAGCGTACCCAAGCCACTGAACCGACCTTACCCACTGGGGACAGACACCAAAAACAATAGGAACAGTGTACCTGCAGCCTGCGAAAAGGAGACCCCAAACACAGTAAGTTCAACAAAATGAGAAGACAGAGAAATATGCAGGAGATGAAGGAGCACGGTAAAAACCCACCAGACTAAACAAATGAAGAGGAAATAGGCAGTCTACCTGAAAAACAATTCAGAGTAATGATAGGAAAGATGATCCGAAATCTTGGAAATAGAATGGAGAAAATAAAAGAAACATTTAACAAGGACCTAGAAGAAGTAAAGAGCAAACAAACAATGATGGACAACACAATAAATGAAATAAAAAATCTCTAGAAGGAATCAATAGCAGAATAACTGAATAAGAACGGATAAGTGAGTTGGAAGATAAAATAGTGGAAATAACTACTGCAGAGCAGAATAAAGAAAGAAGAATGAAAAGAATTGAGGACAGTCTCAGAGACTTCTGGGACAACATTAAATGCACCAATATTCAAATTATAGGGGTCCCAGAAGAAGAGGAGGAAAAGAAAGGGACTGAAAAAATATTTGAAGAGATAAGAGTTGAAAACATCCCTAATAAGGGAAAAGAAATAGTCAATCAAGTCCAGGAAGAGCAGAGATCCCCATACAGGATAAATCCAAGGAGAACCATGCAAAGACGCATATTAATCAAACGATCAAAAATTAAATACAAGGAAAACATATTAAAAGCAGCAAGGGAAAAGCAACGAATAACATACAAGGGAATCCCCGTAAGGTTAACAACTGATCCTTCAAGCAGAAACTGCAAGTCAGAAGGGAGTGGCAGGACATAATTAAAGTGATGCAAGGGAAAAACCTACAACCATGATTACTCTACCCAGCAAGGATCTCCTTCAGATTCGATGGAGAAATTAAAACCATTACAGGCAAGCATAAGCTAAGAGAATTCAGGACCACCAAACCACTTTACACCAAATGCTAAAGGAACTTCTCTAGGCAGGAAACACAAGAGAAGGAAAAGACCTACAATAACAAACCCAAAACAGTTAAGATAATAGGAACATACATATCGATAATTACTTCAAATGTAAATGGATTAAAGGTTCTAACCAAAAGACAAAGACTGGCTGAATGGATACAAAAACTAGACCCATATATATGCCGTCTGCAAGAGACCAACTTCAGACCTAGAGACATACAGACTGAAAGTGAGGGGATGGAAAAAGATATTCCATGCAAATGGAAATCAAAAGAAAGCTGGAGTAGCAATTCTCATATCAGACAAAATAGACTTTAAAATAAAGATTATTACAAGAGATAAAAAAGGACAGTACATAATGATCAGTACAAGAAGAAGATATAACAATTGTAAATATTTATGCACCCAACATAGGAGCACCTCAATACATAAGGCAAATGTTACCAGCCATAAAAAGGGAAATCGACAGTAACACAATCATAGTAGGGGACTTTGACACCCCCCTTTCAGCAATGGACAGATCATCCAAAATGAAAATAAATAAGGAAACACAAGCTTTAAATGATACATTAAACAAGATGGACTTAATTGATATTTATAGGACATTCCATCCAAAAACAACAGAATACACTTTCTTCTCAAGTGCTCATGGAACATTCTCCAGGATAGATCATACCTTGGGTCACAAATAAAGCCTTGGGAAATTTAAGAAAATTGAAATCGTATCAAGTATCTTTTCTGACCACAACGCCATGAGAGTAGACATCAACTACAGGAAAACAACTGCAAAAAATACAAACACACGGAGGCTAAACAATTTGCTGCTAAATAACCAAGAGATCACTGAAGAAATCAAAGAGGAAATCGAAACATACCTAGAAAGAAATGGCCATGAAAACACGACGACCCAACACCTGGGGGATGCAGCAAAGTCAGTTCTAAGAGGGAAGTTTACAGCAATACAATCCTACCTCAAGAAACAAGAGACATCTCAAATAAACAACATAACCTTATGCCTAAAGCAATTAGAGAAAGAAGAACAACAAAGCCCCATAGTTAGCAGAAGGAAAGAAATGATAAAGATCAGATCAGAAATATATGAGAGGGAAGATGGTGGAAGAGTAAGGTGCGGAGATCACCTTCCTCCCCACAGATACATCAGAAATACATCTACTCGTGGAACAACTCCTACAGAACACCCACTGAACGCTGGGAGCAGACCTCAGTCCTCCCAAAAGGCAAGAAAGTCCCCATGTACCAGGGTAGGCAAAAGAAAAAAGAAAAAACAGAGACAAAAGAATAGGGACGGGATCCGCCCCAGTGGGAGGGAGCTGTGAAGGAGGAAAGGTTTGCACACACTAGGCAGCCCCTTCGCGGGCGGAGACTGCGGGTGGCGGAGGGGGGAAGCTTCGGAGCCGCGGAGGAGAGCACAGCAACAGGGGTGCGGAGGGCAAAGCGGGGAGATTCCCGCACAGAGGATCAGGGCCGACTGGCACTCACCAGCCCAAGAGGCTTGTCTGCTCACCCGCCGGGGAGGGCGGAGCTGCGAGCTGAGGCTCGGGCTTCAGTCGGAGCACAGGGAGAGGACTAGGGTTGGCGGTGTGAACACAGCCTGCAGGGGGTTAGTGCACCACGGCTGGCTGGGAGGGAGCCCGGGGAAAAGTCTGGAGCAGCCGAAGAGGCAAGAGACTTTTTCTTGCCTCTTTGTTTCCTGGTGCGTGAGGAGAGGGGATTCAGAGCGCTGCTTAAAGGAGCTCCAGAGATGGGTGCGAGCCGCGGATAACAGCGCGGACCCCAGAGAGGGGCGCGAGCCGCGGCTAAAAGCGCGGACCCCAGAGACAGGCATGAGACGCTAAGGCTGCTGCTGCCGCCACCAAGAAGCCTGTGTGCGAGCACAGGTCACTATCCACACGCCCCTCCCAGGGAGCCTGTGCAGCCCACCACTGCCAGGGTCCCGTGATCCAGGGACAACTTCCCCGGGAGAACGCACGGCGCGCCTCAGGCTGGTGCAACGTCACGCCAGCCTCTGCCGCCGCAGGCTCGCCCCGCATCTGTACCCCTCCCTCCCCACCCACCCCGCCCCCAGCCTGAGTGAGCCAGAGCCCCCGAATCAGCGGCTCCTTTAACCCCGTCCTGTCTGAGCGAAGAACAGACGCCCTCCGGTGACCTACACACACAGGCGGGGCCAAATCCAAAGCTGAGCCCCTGGGAGCTGTGAGAACAAAGAAGAGAAAGGAAAATCTCTCCCAGCAGCCTCAGGAGCAGCGGATTAAAGCTACACAATCAACTTGATGTACCCGGCATCTGTGGAATACATGAATAGACAACGAATCATCCCAAATTGAGGAGGTGGACTTTGAGAGCAAGATTTATGATTTTTTCCCCTTTTCCTCTTTTTGTGAGTCTGTATGTGTATGCTTCTGTGTGAGGTTTTCTCTGTATAGCTTTGCTTCCACCATTTGTCCTAGGGTTCTATCTGTCCGTTTTTAGTTTTTTGTTTTCTTTTTAAAAAAACAAAGTAAAAAAATTTTTTTAATAATTATTTTATTTTAATAAATTTATTTTATCTTATTTCATTTTATCTTCTTTCTTTCTTTCTTTCTTTCTTTCCTTCCTTCCCTCCCTCCCTCCTTTCTTCCCTCCTTCCTTCCTTTCCTTTCCCTTCCTTCCTTCCTTCTTTCCTTCTTTCTTTCTAATTTTTCTCCCTCTTATTCTGAGCTGTGTGGATGAAAGGCTCTTGGTGCTGCCACCAGGAGTCAGTGCTGTGCCTCTGAGGTGGGAGAGCCAACTTCAGGACACTGGTCCACAAGAGGACTCCCAGCTCCACATAATATCAAACGGCAAAAATCTCCCAGAGATCTCCATCTCAACACCAGCACCCAGCTTCACTCAATGACCAGCAAGCTACAGTGCTGGACACCCTATGCCAAACAACTAGCAAGACAGGAACACAACCCCACCCATTAGCAGAGAGGCTGCCTAAAATCATAATAAGTCCACAGACACCCCAAAACACACCACCAGATGTGGACCTGCCCACCAGAAGGACAAGATCCAGCCTCATCCACCAGAACACAGGCACTAGTCCCCTCCACCAGGAAGCCTACACAACCCACTGAACCAACTTTAGCCACTGAGGACAGACACCAAAAACAACGGGAACTACGAAACTGCAGCCTGCAAAAAGGAGACCCCAAACACAGTAAGATAAGCAAAATGAGAAGACAGAAAAACACACTGCAGATGAAGGAGCAACCCACCAGACCTAACAAATGAGGAGGAAGTAGGCAGTCTACCTGAAAAAGAATTCAGAATAATGATAGTAAAGATGATCCAAAATCTTGGAAATAGAATAGAGAAAATGCAAGAAACATTTAACAAGGACCCAGAAGAACTAAAGATGAAACAAGCAATGATGAACAACACAATAAATGAAATTTAAAATACTCTAGATAGGATCAATAGCAGAATAACTGAGGCAGAAGAATGGATAAGTGACCTGGAAGATAAAACAGTGCAAATAACTACTGCAGAGCAGAATAAAGAAAAAAGAATGAAAAGAACTGAGGACAGTCTGAGAGACCTCTGGGACACCATTAAATGCACCAACATTTAGAATTATAGGGGTTCCAGAAGAAGAAGAGAAAACGAAAGGGACTGAGAAAATATTTGAAAAGATTATAGTTGAAAACGTCCCAAATATGGGAAAGGAAACAGTTAATCAAGTCCAGGAAGCACAGAGAGTCCCATACAGGATAAATCCAAGGAGAAATATGCCAAGATACAGATTAATCAAACTGTCAAAAATTAAATACAAAGAAAACATATTAAAAGCAGCAAGGGAAAAACAACAAATAACACACAAGGGAATCCCCATAAGGTTAACAGCTGATCTTTCAGCAGAAACTCTGCAAGCCAGAAGGGAGTGGCAGGACATATGTAAAGTGATGAAGGAGAAAAACCTGCAACCAAGATTACTCTACCAAGCAAGGATCTCATTCAGATTTGATGGAGAATTTAAAATCTGTACAGACAAGCAAAAGCTGAGAGAGTTCAGCACCACCAAACCAGCTTTACAACAAATGCTAAAGGAACTTCTCTAGGCAAGAAACACAGAGAAGGAAAAGACCTACAATAACAAACCCAAAATAATTAAGAAAATGGGAATAGGAACATACATAGCGATAATTACCTTAAATGTAAATGGACTAAATGCTCCCACCAAAAGACACAGATTGGCTGAATGGATACAAAAACAAGACCCATATATATGCTGTCTACAAGAGATCCACTTCAGACCTAGAGACACATACAGACTGAAAGTGAGGGGATGGAAAAAGATATTCCATGCAAATGGAAACCAAAAGAAAGCTGGAGTAGCAATTCTCATATCAGACAAAATAGACTTTAAAATAAAAACTATTAGAAGAGACAAAGAAGGACACTACATAATGATCAAGGGATCGATCCAAGAAGAAGATATAACAATTGTAAATATTTATGCACCCAACATAGGAGCACCTCAATACATAAGGCAAATAACTAACAGCCATAAACGGGGAAATCGACAGTAACACATTCATAGTAGAGGACTTTAACACTCCACTTTCACCAATGGACAGATCATCCAAAATGAAAATAAATAAGGAAACACAGGCTTTAAATGATACATTAAACAAGATGGACTTAATTGATATTTATAGGACATTCCATCCAAAAACAGCACAATACACTTTCCTCTCAAGTGCTCATGGAACATTCTCCAGGATAGATCATATCTTGGGTCACAAATCAAACCTTGGTAAATTTAAGAAAACTGAAATTGTATCAAGTATCTTTTCTGACCACAACACTATGAGACTAGATATCAACTACAGGAGAACAACTGTAAAAAATACAAACACATGGAGGCTCAACAATACACTACTTAATAACGAAGTGATCACTGAAGAAATCAAAGAGGAAATAAAAAAATACCTAGAAACAAATGACAATGGAGACACGACAACCCAAAACCTATGGGATGCAGCAAAAGCAGTTCTAAGAGGGAAGTTTATAGCAATACAATCCTACCTTAAGAAACAGAAAACATCTAGAATAAACAACCTAACGTTGCACCTAAAGCAATTGGAGAAAGAAGAACAAAAAACCCCCAAAGTTAGCAGAAGGAAAGAAATCATAAAAATCAGATCAGAAATAAATGAAAAAGAAACAAGGAAACGATAGCAAAGATCAATAAAACTAAAAGCTGGTTCTTTGAGAAGATAAAAAAAATTGATAAACCATTAGCCAGACTCATCAAGAAAAAAAGGGAGAAGACTCAAATCAATAGAATTAGAAATGAAAAAGGAGAAGTAACAACTGACACTGCAGAAATACAAAAGATCATGAGAGATTACTACAAGCAATTCTATGCCAATAAAATGGACAACCTGGAAGAAATGGACAAATTCTTAGAAATGCACAACCTGCCAAGACTGAATCAGGAAGAAATAGACAATATGAACAGACCAATCACAAGCACTGAAATTTAAACTGTGATTAAAAATCTTCCAACAAACAAAAGCCCAGGACCAGATGGCTTCACAGGCAAATTCTATCAAACATTTAGAGAAGAGCTAACACCTATCCTTCTCAAACTCTTCCAAAATATAGCAGAGGGAGGAACACTCCCAAACTCATTTTACGAGGCCACCATCACCCTGATACCAAAACCAGACAAAGATATCACAAAGAAAGAAAACTACAGGCCAATATCACTGATGAACATAGATGCAAAAATCCTCAACAAAATACTAGCAAACAGAATCCAACAGCACATTAAAAGGATCATACACCATGATCAAGTGGGGTTTATTCCAGGAATGCAAGGATTCTTCAGTATACGCAAATCAATCAACGTGATACACCATATTAACAAATTGAAGGAGAAAAACCATATGGTCATCTCAATAGATGCAGAGAAAGCTTTTGACAAAATTCAACACCCATTTATGATAAAAGCCCTGCAGAAAGTACGCATAGAGGGAACTTTCCTCAACATAAAAAAGGCCATATATGAAAAATCCAAGGCCAACCTCGTCCTCAATGGTGAAAAACTGAAAGCATTTCCACTAAGATCAGGAACAAGACAAGGTTGCCCACTCTCACCACTCTTAATTCAACATAGTTTTGGAAGTTTTCGCCACAGAAATCAGAGAAGAAAAGGAAATAAAAGGAATCCAAATCGGAAACGAAGAAGTAAAGCTGTCTTTGTTTGCAGATAACATGATACTATATATAGAGAATCCTAAAGATGCTACCAGAAAACTACTAGAGCTAATCAATGAATTTGGTAAAGTAGCAGGATACAAAATTAATGCACAGAAATCTCTGGCATTCCTATACACTAATGATGAAAAATCTGAAAGTGAAATCAAGAAAACACTCCCATTTACTGTTGCAACAAAAGAATAAGATATCTAGGAATAAACCTACGTAAGGAGACAAAAGACCTGTATGCAGAAAATTATAAGACACTGATGAAAGAAATTAAAGACGATACAAACAGATGGAGAGATACACCATGTTCTTGGATTGGAAGAATCAACATTGTGAAAATGACTCTACTACCCAAAGCAATCTACAGAGTCAATGCAATCCCTATCAAACTACTACTGGCATTTTTCACAGAACTAGAACAAAAAATTTCGCAATTTGTATGGAAACACAAAAGACCCCAAATAGCCAAAGCAATCTTGAGAACCAAAAAGGGAGCTGGAGGAATCAGGCTCCCTGACTTCAGACTATACTACAAAGCTACAGTAATCAAGACAGTATGGTACTGGCACAAAAACAGAAAGATAGATCAATGGAACAGGATAGAAAGCCCAGAGATAAACACAGGCACATATGGTCACCTTATCTTTGATAAAGGAGGCAGAAATGTACCGTGGAGAAAGGACAGCCTCTTCAATAAGTGGTGCTGGGAAAACTGGACAGGTACGTGTAAAAGTATGAGATTAGATCACCCCCTAACACCATACACAAAAATAAGCTCAAAATGGATTAAAGACCTAAATGTAAGGCCAGAAACTAACAAACTCTTAGTGGAAAACATAGGCAGAACACTCTATGACATAAATCACAGCAAGATCCTTTTTGACCCACCTCCTAGAGGAATGGAGATAAAAACAAAAATAAACAAATGAGACCTAATGAAATTTCAAAGCTTTTGCACAGCAAAGGAAACCATAAAAAAGACAAAAAGACAACCCTCTGAATGGGAGAAAATATTTGCAAATGAAGCAACTGACAAAGGATTAATCTCCAAAATTTACAAGCAGCTCAATATCAAAAAAAAAACAAACAACCCAATCCACAAATGGGCAGAAGATCTAGATAAACATTTCTCCAAAGATGATATATAGATCACCAACAAACACATGAAAGGATGCTCAACATCACTAATCATTAGAGAAAGGTAAATCAAAACTACAATGTGGTATCACCTCACACTGGCCAGAATGGCCATCATCAGAAAAACCTACAAACAGTAAATGCTGGAGAGGGTGTGGAGAAAAGGGATCCCTGTTGCACTATTGGTGGGAATGTAAATTGGTACAGCCACCTTGGAGAACAGTATGGAGGTTCCTTAAAAACCTAAAAATAGAGCTACCGTATGACACAGCAATCCCACAACTGGGCATATACCCTGAGAAAACCATAATTCAAAAAGTGTCATGTACCACAGTGTTCATTGCCGCTCTATTTACAATAGCCAGGACATGGAAACAACCTAAGTGTCTATCAACAGATGAATGGATAAAGCAGATGTGGCACATATATACAATGGAATATTACTCAGCCATAAAGAGAAACGAAATTGAGTTATTTTGAAGTGAGGTGGATGGACCTAGAGCCTGTCATACAGAGTGAAGTAAGTTAGAAAGAGAAAAACAAATACCGTATGCTAACACATATATATGGAATCGAAAAAAAAATGGTTCTGAAGAACTTAGGGGCAGGACAGGAATAAAGTCGCAGACATAGAGAACGGACTTGAGGAGATGGGGAGGGGGAAGGGTAAGCTGGGATGAAGTGAGAGAGTGGCATGTAGATATATACACTACCAAACGTAAAATAGATAGCTAGTGGGAAGCAGTCGCATAGCACAGGGAGATTAGCTCGGTGTTGTGTGACCACCTAGAGGGGTGGGATAGGGAGGGTGGGAGGGAAGGAGATGCAAGAGGGAGGATATATGGGGATATATGTATATGTATAGCTGATTCACTTTGTTATACAGCTGAAACTAACACACCATTGTAAAGCAATTATACTCCAATAAAGATGTTAAAAAAAAAAAAGCTAAGTATGAAAGTGAAGTGTGAAAACAAATAAAACTCGCACTCCTTTGAGACTGGATCTGCGGACAGCGCATCAGAGAGGCCTGTGCACACCAGGAATGCTGGGCACAGAACACGCAGAGCCGAGAAGGGCCCCACCCCAGGTTCTGGACGGAGGCAAAGATGCGCAGTGTCAAGAGAGACAGCACAGTTGCCCTCGAGTAAGTGCAGAGGTCTCATGTAAATGTGGAATCACATTTATTTTACGTGGCCTCCAGGGTAGACCTAACATTAGTGGGTGGTCTTCCCTGGGAGATGGTGGAATTGCAACAGAAGGAGGCCCATTCCCAAAGCCATGGCTACTAGAGCAGCAGAGATGTCCTCAGGGACGTTCGGACAGAGGCCACTGGAGGACTTGATGGGACGGCTGCAGAAGACGTGCACGTTGGATCTGGGGCACATCAAAGATGAGCTGTAAGTTTTATTCTAATAACAACAGTGTGTGAATCTCTGAAATTCATCTCTTTTTATCTTAAAATCGCTTATATGCTTATTTAAACTCAAGGCATTTAAATAAAGAAACTACTCCCCCATACACAATGTACAAACAACATGATGGATAGGAAAACAGCAGGATGTCTTTCTCAGAGAAAAAAATAATGCATCTAAAAATGGAGAAGAGAAAAAAATCTTAAGCTGGCTACTTGAAAAGAACAGGAGGCTCTAGTTCATACAGTTCGGGGCACACCTAAGTCTTCAAGCACAGAAGAAATCCAGGAAAAGAATGAGAGTAGCTTGACCTTGTGCAGGAGGTTGTGAGGGGGGCGGTGAGAGACAGGATTTTTAGCAGAATTCTTTAGAAGATCTGAGGACACTTTCTTGCTTAAAATTAGCTCTGGGGGAAAACAAAGAGAGAAGAGTTTATTTCTTTGTTGCCTTTAGACATTATCTTTGCTTCCATTATTGTTTTACAAAGAATCAATTGTTTTCTTATTTTTAGTTTTAAGAGAATTATTTTTTACAATAGGAAGGTTCACAGGTCATTGCTCCAACACAGACCCATGACTCTCCTGTCACCTAGTGATGGAAATACGATAACACAGAGGAGAGGGAAACAGCTAGCCAGACACACGAGCTCAACAAATTGACTCTGCCTCTAAGACAGTAGAGAACATAAATGCCACAGCAATTTCAAGTTGATTTCAAGAAACCCTGGCTCTCCTTACACATGTTCATCCTTCCCAAGTATCTCACAAAGTACAGAAAGTCTAAGCTGCTTTTTTTTTAAATTAACATATCCATCACTTCTAAGGCATACTTTTTCCTTTAAAAATTAAAAAAAATTTTTTTTATTGTAAATATTTTTAAATTGAAGTATTGTTGATTTACAATATTGTGTTAGTTTCAGGTGTACAGCACAGTGATTCAGTTTTGAATATATATATATATATATATATATATTCATTGCAGTGCTATTCATAGTAGCCAAGACATGGAAGCAACTGAAATGTCCATCAACAGATGAACAGATAAAAAATATGTGGTATATATATATATATATATATATATACACAATGGAATACTACTTAGCCATAAAAAAGTATGAAATAATGCCATTTGTAGCAACTTGGACGGACCTAGAGATTATCATACTAAGTGAAGTAAGTCAGAAAGAGACAAATATATGATATCACTTATATGCAGAATCTTAAAAAATGATACAAATGAACTTATTTACAAAACAGAAAGAGACTCACATAGTCCAAGCTGCTTTTAATTGCAGGTTTGAAACACTGGTTTTTACCAACACCTTAATTTCACCTGAAGTCCTCAGTTCTTAATTAACGCTGACTACTAACCAATTTATCTCTTGTCTTTTTTGAGAAGGAAAAAAATGCTCTAGCTAGGAAAACAACTTCCAAGAAGGCAAGGCCCCTATATTTCTTGTTTATCATTAAATCCCCACACTTAGTAAAAATCTAACATCCAGTAGATTTATAAATAAACCTACATTTTTATAAATAAAAATTTTTTCTGAAATTAAAGAATAAAGAGACTCCATCTCTGCCCTGACTCTGGAGAGCCCCCTGAAAAGATGAGTCCTGTCCAGTCTGGACCCAGCCCACCTTTCCGGCCTCCTTGGTGCTCTGTCCAGTTCACACCCTGCCCTCCCTCCATGCTGAGTTCCTCCTTGCTGCTCAGACAAGCTCCACCACCCACAGCCTGTACACCTGCTCCCAGCTGTGTGGAAAGCCCGACATGCCTGCTGACTCCTACTCATGCCTCAAGACCAGCTCGAGAACCTCTCTGAGACATCGTCCATGACTACTGCAAGGAAAGCCCCTCCCTCTTCCTAACCCCATATGACTCTAGGTGTGTCGTGCGTGCACTGGTTTGCACGTGGGTCTGTAGTTACTCTCAAGTGCCTGTCTCCCTAAGGAGAGGCCATGGCTTATTTGGAGGCACACGGGAACAATTTTATAGATGTTCACTGTACAAACTTTTTCCTGCTGCTATCTCTTGTTTTAAAATTATAAATGATTTTATCATTACGTAAAATGATTGGAAAAAATACCAAAGTACAGAAATCCACCCTCAGCAATCCCATTCTTTTAGAGGGATTGTATCAAATCAGTGTTTTCTTTCAGAGCTATTTTTCTGTATGTGCAATCAGTCGAAAATCCCTGGGTATATACTAGTTTATAGATAGAGACATAGATACAGACATGGACAAACAGATATGGATATAGATATATTGTGATTTTTTTTTAAGTTCTTAGTATATGTATACCAAATTGCTACTTATATTTTCCACTTAACTATGTGTCCTGGATATCCCCCATGTCAGTGTATATAGAAAATAGCACAGGTTTCTTTACAGATCAACAGGATTCCATAGCAAGGACATATATTTTATGCAATTTAATCTACTTCCCATTCTTGGGACTTAGCGCAATGCTTGATACCTAATACGTGGCCAGGTCCTACCTAGAATTCAAGGTGGGTGAACATTTTGATGCATATTTCTCTCCAAGTACTCCAAGCTTTTCCTGCAATAAATCAGGCAACCATATCTCGTTCTAGTTTATCACAGGTGAGCAGGTACGTGGCATGTGAGCAGGCTGATGATGACCCAGAAGATACATTAGCTGGAAGTTGTTAAGTTCTCATCCAAGAGCAGACAGCGAGGAAGGTGACAGTACAGGGAGCAAATGAGGGAGACCAGGGAAAGATAGGTCTTTCTGGATTTCCAGAAAGTTGAGATTGCAGAGTAGCAGGAGATGAGTGATTTGGAAAACTTCTCTCCTGTGCTGTGTCTGCAGCTCAGAAAAGCCCAACATCCTCTAAAGCCATTACTCCAGGGCGACAAGGATGCAAGTCTCTCCTGTCTTCTCATTGCTGCCCCCAAACTTAACTCCCCTTATCTATGGGACCTCACACACCATCAATAAAATGGTGATGCAGACCTATTATTATATTTACAGGTCGGTGTTTCACATCATTCATTGATTCAAGAAACATCTGGTGAATGTATGTTAATTACTACACTATGATACCATTCTGTGTGCTGGGGATACAGCTGTTATCAAAACAAAGCCTCTACCTTGACGGATCTTATACTCGAGGGAAACAGCAGGTGATCCATACATAATGAAATACGTAATCCACTGTCAGCTACTATGAAATAGCATGAAAAAATGCCTATGCTATGAAAAAATACAGAAATGTAAGGAAATGGGGGGGAATAATTTCGGTAGAACAATCAGGAAAGGGTTCTGTGGGAGGTGACGTGTGCCCAGAGATCTGAATGCAGTGAGGAGGTTGGCTGTGCTAGTATCTGGGAGAAGCCCTCTTCCTTCACTCGGTAGCTGGGTGCAGAGACCACTGGGATTTTGCCTGCCCCCATCTCCGTCAACAGAACCCCTCCACCATTCTCTCCTCTCTGACACCAATTAGATGTATCATCTTGGGCAACTGTTTCTACTCTGTGTCTTGTTTTCATTATCTGTACCATAAGGAATTGAACCAGAGGCTTCTAGGGTCCCTCCACCAATAACAATAATCTACGGTGTCATGTTTCTGCACAGCAAGAGTGCTGTCAGAGGGACTTCACTATCTTTACAATCTACCTCTCCATGCACCCCTTCCTAACATAAAAAGAGCCACGCAGACCACTCAGCAGCAGAAGAAGGTATAAGGGACTCTGTCACCTCTTGTTTTGCCCAAGTGCCTGAGACAGGGAACAATGGTCCAGCAGCCTCATCATCTGTTTTGATGGCCTCAAGGGAACGTTCCTTGCAGAGGAACGTCTTCCAGTAACAACCCGCTCGGTTCCTCCTCTGAGTTGGGCGCTATAATCCATGTGGAAACGCAGATGCTCTGTAACACCTCCCAAGGGATTCTGCCAGGACCCGGCCTTACTGAGCACTGCTTTATTTCACTGGAAAGCCTTAGAGCCTGGGGGTAAGTGTGTATGGGTCAGGGGGAGGTTGGGAGGGGAGAGATACAGGCTCTGGAACCTCCCTCCTGGTCTTCCACCCTGCCTCCTTCTCTTACTAGCAGTATGATCTTGAACAATAATTACAAATCACTACCATCATTAAGTACTCCCTATGTGCCAGTGCCGAGCCTGTGACCCGAATTTATGTATGTTTTATCACAGGAGGTTCTACTATTACATATGAGGTCCTACTATGTCCCCATTTTATTTTGTTTTATTTTATTAATTAATTTATTTTTGGCTGTGTTGGGTCGTTGCTACACACGGGCTTTCTCTAGTTGCAGCGAGCGGTGGCTACTCTTTGTTGCAGTGAGCAGGCTTCTCACTGCGGTGGCTCCTCTTGTTGCGGAGAACAGGCTCTAGGCGCACGGGCTTCAGTAGTTGTGGCACACAGGCTCAGTAGTTGTGGCTTGCAGGCTCTAGAGAGCAGGCTCAGTAGTTGTGGCACACGGACTTAGTTGCTCTGCGGCATGTGGGATCTTCCCAGACCAGAGCTCAAACCCATGTCCCCTGCATTGGCAGGCGATTCTTAACCACTGCACCACCAGGGAAGCCCCTATGTCACCACTTTATAAATGCAGAAAATGAGGCTCCAAGAAAGATGGTAAGTAACCTGCTCAAGACCACAAAGCCAGGTGGTAAACTGGTGATGGAGTCAGAATTCAACCCCAGGTCTAACTCCAAACCTCATGCTTTCAATTACATACTGTCTAAGCAAGTTACGCAACCTCTTTGGACCTCAGTTTCCTCATCTGTAAAACAGGATACAAATACCTTCAGTACTGAGAAGAAATGCACAGAGCACTGGTGGGTTCTCAACAGACTGTAAACTTGCTGTGACAGGAAGAGAAGCTGGAGGTGAGTTCCCTTTGCTGCTCTTTCCTCCCTCAACCACCGCCTTGGAGTGTCTCCTTGGCCAAGAGTGAGTGTTCTCGCCTTCAGGTGAAGGCCACGAGGGGCCTGGAGGGCTAGGTAGGGAGAAGATGTCAGTAGTTACTCAGTTCACAGAAGTTCTGCACAAGACTTCTCTCTCTCAAGATACAGCTGATAGGTAGTTGTGAATTACACAGATGAAGATGTGGGATTGGGACATGAACTACCAGGAGGGGTAAATCGTCCAACCTCAGGCTGGACCTGTCTGTGAATTATTTAGGAAACTCTGAATTCCTGGAGGCCATGTTGGCATAGTACATGTACAACTGTCAGACTGTACCACGTGTTTTTAAATAACATGACTTCTATTTACCGCAGCACAATTTAAAAAGATGCCATGGAAAAGGAACTCTTTTCATCATAACAGAATTGGCATCATCAATTAAGAAGTATTTCAACTATGCAAAAATACATATTCTGAAAATAAAAGGACAAGCAGAATTAAGGCAAGGTAATTATCTGAATGTCGTAATGGTTCTGATGATCCTAGGGACAGGACAGGAATAAAGACACAGACGTAGAGAATGGACTTGAGGACACGGGGAGGGGGAAGGGTAAGCTGGGACGAAGTGAGAGAGTGGCATGGACGTATGCACACTACCAAATGTAAAATAGATAGCTAGCGGGAAGCAGCCGCATAGCACAGGGAGATCAGCTCGGTGCTCTGTGACCCCCTAGAGGGGTGGGACAGGGAGGGTGGGAGGGAGACGCAAGAGGGAAGAGATACGGGGATATATGTATACGTATAGCTGACTCACTTTGTTATAAAGCAGAAACTAACACACCACTGTAAAGCAATTATACTCCAATAAAGATGATAAAAAAAAAGAAAAATGATAAACTGGTCACTTGATTTACCATGAAAATGTTTGTAAACGCAAACTTGAAATGCCCGTTTTGATACTGACACGAGTGGGTGGCTTTTCCCCAACCTCTGAAGCCCATCCTCACTCTCCATTCTCTGTTCCTCTAACCCAGGAACAAGGCCTGGATTATACGGCTTTCAAATCATGTGATGTACAAGCCTTCATACAGAAGGGTATTATGACATCTGGGCACCAAGGAAGATGTACAGGCTGCCAATGGGCTGACACTTCATCATATCATATATATAATTTTTGTAGGGGTGATGTTTGGTGGCTTGGTAATACAATGATATAATCAGTTTCATGATTCTTTAGGATTGCAGTAACTTCCTAAAGAACAAAAGCAATCTTAGTTTTCCAAAGGACAGGACAGTGAAGCCCCAGCGACCAGAGAGAATGCTTAATGTCCTATAGCTGTTGTTTCTCAGAATTGTGAAAATCAAAGTTTGTCAGTTTTTTTTTTTTTTTTTTTTTTGGCGGTACGCAGGCCTCTCACTGCTGTGGCCTCTCCTGTTGCGGAGCACAGGCTCCGGACACGCAGGCTCAGTGGCCATGGCTCACGGGCCCAGCCACTCCGCGGCATGTGGGATCTTCCCGGACCGGGGCACGAACCCATGTCCCCTGCATCGGCAGGCGGACTCTCAACCACTGCGCCATCAGGGAAGCCCCCTGTCAGTTGATTTTGACTTTAGATTAGTTGAGAATAAAGAAATATCACTGTATTATCTTTTGTGATTATGAATCCCAAGAAGATGCCCTGTGGTACAAGTCATATTTTGTGTTTATGCAACTTAGAAAGAGTAAAGCACTGTGAGGTAGAGCAAGGGGTCTGGATTCTAACAGACTTCCAGCAAGATTTGAGTTCAAATTCTGCCTCATGATGTCATGGTGTGAAGTGAGATTAAGTGAGGGCTCTAGTACAGACCCTGCCTCCAAATGTCTACTAGTTGTATAATCTTGGACAAGTTACGTACATTTGCTTTGCTTCCATTTCCTGTCTGTGAGACGGAGATTCTAGTACTGTTGCGAGGAATACAAGGAATAAAAGATTTCAAAGTGTCCAGTGCCTACGGGAATCATCCCCAAACTGTCACCTCTTACTCTGTAAAACAGGGATGGCAATGATACAATGTTGTTTCAAGGCTTAAAAGAGACAATGCACAAAGAATGCTTCATATAGTACCCGACACACCAACATACGTGCTCAGGGAATGGGGAGGCAGTATTATTATTATTAAAGATCAAGACAACTAAAGACAACGAGTACAGCTGGCCACACTTCTGTCTGTCTGTGCTGCCCTTTCAGGAAACTGCATAACTTCTGGGGTCCTCAGTTTCCTGAGCTATAAAATATAAAAACTAGATGATCAAAGGCCCTTTCACCTGTGAAACAGCTGGGTGCCATGATTCTTCAGAGCGCTGAGGGTGTGTTAAGAGAGGAAGAGAACAAAGAGAACTTATGTTCTCCATCACTCCTTCGGGGACATTTCATGCTCCTGGAAACACTTCCAACGCTAAGCCATTAAGTCAGTAAGGGCTGGTGGGTTTGGAAGGCCATTTAGAGGCCGCCCCAAAGCAAGGGCCTAGTATCACTCTGCGTGGTCACCAGAGCTGACAAGGATCCCGAATTCTCGTACCTTATGCACCTTGTGTCCTTGTTCACCAGCCGTCATCCTCTGGGCCAAAAGGAAACAAGACACGCACTAACTCAGAAGATTCTTCTGGTCAGCAAATTTGTGAGTGAACAGAGGCACAGGTTTTGACCCCCTCTGCTCCCCTTTGTGTTCCCACAGCCGCGGGGACCTCTTGACAGGGTCGAGGACGGGAAAGCTGGGGTTAGGGAGGGCGGGAATGGAGCCTGGGACCCAACGGTCCAAAACGGCGCCCCTGCAGGGGGCCCACCGCCTCCTCCAGAAGGGCTGCCGGGGAAAGCCGTGAGGCATCTCAGACGAGACGGGCGGCTGTGCTACTGAACAAATTAACAGGCCTTCAGTCAGACATCAGCAACCGAGTATCCACATTTTAGACACTCCTCCTAGCAATGAATAATGATGATCGCCCAGCGTAAAGGCTTTGGACCGTACAACTGTGCTTCCAACTTTAGATCTGCCTGTAGCTCTGCAACCTCGCATAATTCATCACTAGACCTCAGTTTTCTCACCTGTAAAATGGCAGGGGCTGGGGTGGGGTCAGTAGAACTAGCTGGCTTCTGACACTCCAACCATATATTCACTCAAAGAAAGCTATCTCTGAGAGGCAGAGGCAGCAGAGGTGTGTGGCACCCTCTCGGAAGACGATCCCAGCACAGAAAGCAGGTAGACTCTCAAATGCAATTTCCAGGCCCAGGTGTCTGGACGCATCACTGTCACTGTGATTATCGTGTAACGCGAGAAAGCCAGACACACCCAGGGACGTCCCCGCCTCTTGTCGTTACCCTCTTCGCGCTCCACTGCAGCCGTATTGAACCTCGCGATGCACTCAGCCCCGGCCGGCCATCAGGTCCGCACTCACGCTGTTCTTTTGCCTTGGAAACTATTTCCTTGGCTTCTTACCGGTCTGCTTCATACCTCTCAGCTGTGTAAGTAACACCTCAGCCGCATTTAACCACCCCGGGCAGGTGCAGGGCCCCCGATTCTGCTCTCCCGCGTGCTCTACTTTCTCTGTGCAGGGAGCACCCACCACCCTGTATCCTAAGGGCTCGTCTGGTGGCTGCTCTTGCTGACTCGATTATAAACTCCACTGGGGAAGGAACCCCGTCCGTCTTGCTCAGTCCTGTATCCCAAGTTCTCAGCACATTGGTTGGCACTCGGGAGGCGCTCAACAAGCGATTACTGTACTCTGTTGTGTTGTGTCATGTTGCATTGCATTTTGAGTTGCATTTTGTGTTGCATTGTACCGTCAAGCGTCAATACATGAGTGGGTGAATTAATGTAGGGAGGATCTGTACCTGTACCGTACGTATCTTGCTACAGTCAGTATCATTGTGGAGGCGCACCCAGGCCACAGCAGAGAGAGCTGTGCACCTCTCTGGAGTCAACTCTAGGCATAGGATGTGGAACAGTGCGACTCATTAAGCCTCCCTTAACCACTCCATTTGTGCATGAATAGATTGGGATGATAAAGCTAAGTGAAGTACGTTGGTAGGGTCTCATGAATAGGACCCTCGCGCTGGCTATCCGTACATCCATACTAATGAATGTGAAGTAGGAGAAGCCTGTCTTTGATGCACACCTGATGCACATCTCACCTGCTATTCCCCCTTTTCCTGCTGCTAAGCTCCAGGCACCCTGCTTCTTTACTGCAGGAGTTTGTGAGTGCTGGCCATCCCAGAAGAATGCCCATGTGAATAAAGGATACTATATGACTGAAATAAAACGTTTTATATAAATCACTGGATTTTTCTAGGACCAAAGGTGTATAGCAAGGGCTGGAGCAGGTTAAAGTTCAAAGGATGGGGCTTCCCGTCCCCTACAAATCATGCCACCTTGTGGTTACCTGTTCTAACCGCTCCCACAGAAGCCCTGCTTTCACATCTCGCATGGATGTCTAAGAAACAAACCCACCCACACTCGGAACAAGACACACTTACATGAGAACAACAACAATAAAATATTTTTTACCTGAAAAGCTGTCCTATGTCCTCTCCACATGACTAACTCATATTACAGGTTTCATTTATCAAGAATGCCATTCTTGAACACTGTCTTCCTACAAACTATGCCAGGTCCTCACTACACACCCTTACAGCATTCTGCCCTTTTCCATCATATCACTTAATTACAGCTGTAATTAAACAATTACAGTGCAATTCTTGGTTTAATGCCTATTTCCCTTGATGGATTAAAATCTATAGGAGGGTAGGGACTGTATAAAACATGTTTACCCCTAGAATCCCAGCATCTAGCATGACACCTGGAATGGAAGAGACGTCCAACAATTATTTGTTGAGTGGTTAAGTATGAAATGATATAATTTTTCAGTGTTGAGAGGTTTCAGGATGAAAGGCTCACATCACACATAAGAAAACGCACAGTTGTCAGCTAACCTAATCTACATTTTAGGATTAAAATAGAAATGTGAGTGTGTATACTTTGGGATAGAGCTTGACAAATAGCACACCCACCAAAAAATATATGGGGCAAATATTAACAATCTGAATTGGGAAGACACCATCTTATTCTTCAAAGGGAATGTTCTAGTAGAATATAATACAAACTATCTTCTATATAGTTGACTTTTGGTGTGTCTGTCTTCCCCAGATCAGGAGTTCTTGTAGAGGGAACACTGATGACCCAGCTTTGTAACCAACCTACACCTACCACAGTGCATGGCAGAGAGAAGACTTTCATGAAGTATTTGTTGAATGAATGAATGAATGAACCAAAGATATATAGAGAAGTAACCAAAGAAACGATCCCAGATTGTGAAGTCAGTTGTCCACTGGTGCCTTCACATTAGTTGTGGGGAAACAAAGTATGCCTGTTTCTGAGTTTCACCTCTATTTATTATTAACACATGACTTCCATAATAAACATAACTTTTCTCAGAAACCTACTAGATTTTCAAGTGGCAGCGACTGCTGTGACAAATTGAGGAGAAAAAAAGTAGCAGCTTTCCCAGGAACAGGTGTCTCTCAATTTGGTCTAAGCATGCATGCACACGCGTGCCCGTGCACACACACACACACAGTTGGGGGTGCCGCAGCGACAGTCCACACAGCCTCCCTCTCTCCTCACGTGCCTACAGATGAAGAGAGCGTGATGTGCCTCATATGGCCAGGCTGCCACTCACCATTTGGTTCATTATGGGAAATGAAGTCCATTTCCAAGCAACTGGGGGGGACACAGTAATTGGGCTCTCCAAAGCCTTTTCCCTTAATTTGCTCAAGTTGTATTTATTTTTGAGAGAATTAGGTATTATCAGCTGATGGACAGAACATCAGAAAAACGAAGGCAAATGGGCAGGATAATACAGAAATGAGGTAGCTCCCCCGTTCTCCTCCCGACTTCCTCTTCTGCCAGCCCCTCCCTCTCTCTCCCTCTTTCCAGCTGTTTCCCACTGGGGGCTTTTGAGGCTCTACCATCACTGACACAGCAGAGCTCCACGGATAAGCCTCCTCTGCTGGCTGTCCTCTCTCTCTGCTGAACTTCCCTCCGAGCCTTGTGCTGGGAAAGCCTGTGTGCATTGATGCTGCTTTGACTGACCCTCTTTTCTGACTAGTGAAGCCATGGAAACTCAGCTCAAAGGGACGTTTCCTCTTTGCCGCTTTCTTCATTCCCAGCTCCACCATAGCGAGAGCGCAGAAGGAAATGTCTTCAGAGGAGCTGGGGTTTCTATATGTATTATAATTTCTTTTTCTTTGGGGGGAAATGTGGGGTGGAATGAAGCTTTCTTCCTAAAAATCAACCAGGACCCTAACTCAGAAAGATTAGAATTCGAATTCTACTTCTACTTCCTAATAGATGTATGATCTCGGTAAGTTAAGTTCCCTGAACGTACTTTCCTGGATATACTACTTTTGTGAAACTTCTGAAGATGAACCGAAGGGCCTGGTACAGAACAGGTGCGCAGTGATACGGTTTTGGTCTCACGCTGTTGGTGTCCTCTAATTGCACGTCCCTCTCCCACACTGTGAATCATCACCATAACCTCTTTATTCCCGTAAGAAGAGCGGATGTCGCTAAAAGCAATAATAGAAGAAGATATACGGGAGAAGTCTCTCTATGCACTACAACTACCTCCTATCGGAGATGAAATGAAGTTCTGTTCTGAATGGAGACCTGCCCACTGCAACCTCAGCTTTCTAGTCACTGACTGGTTGATGAGCTTCCCAGAAGGAGTCAAATACCCCTGTAGGTTCTGAGAATTCAGTGAAGATCCCTTCAGGTTCTGCCTTCTGATGATGGTTTTCTGGAGCCCGGGGAGCAGGGTGGTTGTTATTTACTATTCTGAGGACTTGTGAGACCACAGCACCTAGTGTCCACAACTCCACTCTCCAAGCCTGGTGTCCCTTTGGCTTCTTTGGTGACTGAACCCTCGCAAGTGCCGAGTCCTCTGTCACACGGAGCAACGGAACCTCAACACTTTTCACCTGTGATGGTTGCACTTCCCATGCTGCAGCGAGACATTCTCCATAACCAGCCTTGGGCCCTACAGGTAATGTTTTTTTCACACGTAACCTGCCTGTAAGCCAGAAGAGATGTGAGTGTATTGTGTGTGTCAGGGGCTGTGAAAACCTTGAACTGCTTCAAGGATTTTGTGACCATGCCCGGATTTGCCATCAACAGAGTGGAAAGCAGTTTCCCAGGAGGAAGCTGAGGGGCTCAGAGGTCCCTCCCTATAGCGGCAACTGTGAATCTTGCACCGAAAGGCATCCCCGGGGACGGCACCACCAAGCTTTGCAGAAGAACAGACTATGTGGATTAAATCATGATCATCAGCATCATCACATCATGCTTTTCACACAAAATCTCTTCTAAGTCTCACAAAAACCCAATGAAGCAGACAAAGCTAAAGCTTAAAGCGTGTAGGCATCTGACCCAAACTCACCCAGGAAGGGAGTGAAAGAACGCAGAGTAAGTCTAAGACCTGTGATGACAAATACTGTAAAGTAGTCCAGGTACCCAATCCGAGCCATGGACTCTGGGGCCTCAGATGACAAGCAGACTGACGATGTACACCTGGCCGTGCCCACTGTCACCTTTACAATACACGTCACTGTAAGCAGAGGTTTTCAGAGGAGTGGAGCCTGCCGGCCCAGCAGGACGGGGGTCGGGGTTCTTCACATGCTCCAACCCCGCATGACAACAGCCATGCCACCAATCACCATCAGGCGAAGCAGCAAGGACAACAAGAAAACAACTCTGCCTTGCGCTCCACCTGCCCCAAGTCAGGGAGCTGTGTGACGCTCTTCCCATGGACCACGGGGCTGGGAATACCCTGCCTTTTCCCCTACCACGTCTCGCATCTCACCTCCTTCAACGCTCCTTCAGTCCAGCTGCTCTGACTGCTCTGCTCTTCAGCAAGTGTGTCAGCTGCGTTTCTCCACCGAGACCTCTGCACACCCTGTCTCTGCTTTTGCCATGCGTGGCCAACCCCTCACCTTCTTCAAGCCTTTGCTCAGCTCTCTCCTTTCCCAGGAAGCTCCTCCCTGAGCACCGTGGTGAGACTGCAACCCACCCTCCCTACCCCACCGTACTCTTGATCCCCCTTAATCTTAATTTGTTTTACTTGTTTGGTTTTTCCAAAGCTCTTGTCACCAAACAATCCCTATGATTTACTTCCTTACTATAAACATTGTTTTCTGTCAGTCCAGAAGCTCCATGACCTTATGGCTCTATGTCTATTTTATCCACATGTCTAGGGCAGCGTCTGGATGAATGCACTAAGGAATCTTGCTTAACTTTTTTTTGAAAGATTCGGGGCTCTAAATAATAAAATGAAAAATCCAACTGCGATCTGAGATGAGTCTGAAGTTGCAGTTCAGGGAGCATTTGAATGTTTTAATAAATAGAAAGAGATGACTAAAAGGAACTTGGGAAAACTGGGCTCTGAGAATCTATAGTCTAGAAAACACCCAGGTCTTGGTTTGATTGTATACATTTTCTAAAGCATCCTTCTCAAAAGAAATGTTTACAGTTAATTTGCAAAAGACGGCTTCGAAAAACAAAAACACCTTAGAAAATAAAAAAGATAAATTTACACTATCAAAAAAAAAAGATAGTTCGTTTTTATTTGAGTTGAAAGAAAATCTAAAACTGAAAAACAATGCTGTAATAATAAAATTAGGAGCAATCTTAACGATGCAGTAGTTGATGTGTGATTCCAGGAATGCCGGCTATGGCGCAGGCTTGGCCTCTAACCGGGGCAACGGAGTCTGGTTTTTTCTCTCCTCTGTGCTCTTGAGCCCAGATTCTCCATGTGTGTCCTTCCTGACCTAGTTCTTCTAATCAGATTTCTTAAACTCAAAGAGCTCACATTTATCCTCTGAAATATTATGCACAGCTCATCAGCTCCACCAAGTCTTCCTCAGTCCATCAAGTCTGATTCCCTTTTTAAGTCCTTGTACTGATTACGTCTCTGACGTGTTCAAAGATGTACTATGTGGTAAGGTTAAGGTGATGTGGTAGATTACAAAAGTGGCCACAAATTCCTCACACCCCTGTAGGCAAGCAACTTTGTAATGTGACTCTTCTCCCCTCCGGAGAAAAGGTGTGGTCTGTTTCTTCACTCCCTGAAACTCAGCTTGGCTGCGTGACTCGCTTTGGACAATGAGATGTTAGTAAACCAGGCCCTAGAGAGGCTCCTATTCACTGTTCACTGGGGCTCATGGTCTTACTGCCCTTGGGACGCCTGTGGCTATCACCATAGGAATGAGCCCTGCTAGACAGTGGGACAACGAGAGATGTAGGGCCAAGTCTCCCAATCACCCCAGCTGACACTAAGCTGATGGCCAGATATGAGTGAATCTGTCCAGCCCAGCTAAGCCTCCAGTGGAGCTCAGAGATCAGCTGGCCCGGCCCGGACTAGAAACACCACTCAGCCCATCCACAGATTCCTCAAGAAATAATAAACATTTGCTGCTTAAGACCACTAAGCTTTGGAGGTTATTTATTATGCACGAAAAGCCAAATGATATACAAGATAGTTGCTACTACCAGGATATAAGGAGGCACTGAGCACCTCCAGTACAGAAAATAGGTATTTTTCACCTTTAAATCCCCAGGGGCTATTGGGATCTTACCCCATGGCAGACCAATGTCTGTTGATTTTAATTTAACTTAATCAAAGATATTCTATCACACAAATAGGCTAGATCAGTGTCTTAAAAATTATGGCCTAGAACACTTACACCACAGAAGCCCAGCCACTGGAGTGAAGGTTGTGAGCCCCACATCAGGCTTCCCAACCTGGGGGTCCAGCATTGGTAGGAGGAATTTCTAGAGAATCAGACTTTGAAGGCTAGCAGGATTTGATTGCAGGACTTTGACAGGGCTGGGGAAAACAGAGACTCCACTCTTGGAGGACACAAAAATAATGTGTGCATCGGGACCCAGGGGAAGGAACAGTGACCCCATAGGAGACTGAACCAGACCTATCTGCTAGTGTTAGAGGGTCTCCTGCAGAGGCGGGGGGTGGCTCTGTCTCACCGTGAGAACAAGGACACTGGCAGCAGAAGTTCTGGGAAGTACTCCTTGGTGTGAGCCCTCCCAGAGTCCACTATTAGCCACACCAAAGAGCCCGGGTAGGCTCCAGTGTTGGGTCATCTCAGGGCAAACAACCAACAGGGAGGGAACCCACCCCACCCATCAACAGTCAAGTGGATTAAAGTTTTACTGAGCTCTGCCCACCACGGCAACAGCCAGTGCTAGCCACCACCAGTCCCTCCCATTAGGAAACTTGCACAAGCCTCTTAGGTAGCCTCATCCACCAGAGGGCAGAGAGCAGAAGCAAGAAGAACTACAATCTTGCAGCCTGTGGAACAAAAACCACATTCACAGAAAGAGAGACAAGATGAAAAGGCAGAGGGCTATGTACCTGATGAAGGAACAAGATAAAACCCCAGAAAAACAACTAAATGAAGTGGAGATAGGAAACCTTCCAGAAAAAGAATTCAGAATAATGATAGTGAAGATGATAAAGGACCTCGGAAAAACAATGGAGGCAAAGACTGAGAAGATGCAAGAAATGTTTAACAAAGATTTAGAGGAATGAATGAACAAACAAACAGATATGAACAACACAATAACTGAAATGAAAAATACACTAGAGGGAATGAATAGCAGAATAACTGAGGCAGAAGAACGGATAAGTGTCCTGGAAGACAGAATGGTGGAATTCACTGCTGCAGAACAGAATTAAGAAAAAAAATGAAAAGAAATGAAGACAGCCTAAGAGACCTCTGGGACAACATTAAACGCAACCACATTCACATTATAGGGGTCCCAGAAGGAGAAGAGAGAAAGAAAGGACCCAAGAAAATATCTGAAGAGATTATGGTCGAAAACTTCCCTAACGTGGGAAAGGAAATAACCACCCAAGTCCAGGAAGCGCAGAGAGTCTCAGACAGCATAAACCCAAGAAGAAACATGCCGAGAAACATAATAATCAAATTGGCAAAAATTAAAGACAAAGAAAAATTATTGAATGCAGCAAGGGAAAAATGACAAATAACATTCAAGGGAACTCCCATGAGGTTAACAGCTGATTTCTCAGCAGAAACTCTACAAGCCAGAAGTGAATGGCATGATATACTTAAAGTGATGAAAGGGAAGAACCTACCACCAAGATTACTCTACCTGGCAAGGAACTAATTCATATCTGATGCAGAAATCAAAAGCTTTACAGACAAGCAAAAGATAAGAGAATTCAGCACCACCAAACCAGCTGTACAACAGACACTAAAGGAACTTCTCTAAGTGGGAAACACAAGAGAATAAAAGGACCTACAAAAACAAACCCAAAACAATTAAGAAAATGGTAATAGGAACATACATGTCGATAGTTACCTTAAACGTGAATGGATTAAATGCTCCAACCAAAAGACAGAGCCTTGCTGAATGGATACAAAAACAAGACACATATACACGCTGTCTACAAGAGACCCACTTCAGACCAAGGGACACATACAGACTGAAAGTGAGGGGATGGAAAAAGATATTCCATGCAAATGGAAATCAAAAGAAAGCTGGAGTAGCAATACTCATATCAGAAAAAATAGACTTGAAAATAAAGAATGTTACAAGAGACAAGGAAGGACACTACATAATGATCAAGGGATCAATCCAAGAAGAAGATATAACAATTATAAATATATATGCACCCAACATAGGAGCACCTCAATACATAAGGCAAGTATTAACAGTTATAAAAGAGGAAAGAGACAGTAACACAATAATAGTGGGGGACTTTAACACCTCACTTACACCAATGGACAGATCATCCAAACAGAAAATTAATAAGGAAACACAAGCTTTAAATGACACAGTAGACCAGATAGATTTAATCGGTATTTATAGGACATTCCATCGAAAAACAGCAGATTACAGTTTCTTCTCAAGTGAGCACAGAACATTCTCCAGAATACATCACATCTTGGGTCACAAATCAAGCCTCAGTTAATTTAAGAAAACTGAAATCATATCAAGCATCTTTTCCAACCACAACGCTATGAGATTAGAAATCAATTACAGGGAAAAAAAACGTAAAAAACACAAACACATGGAGGCTAAACAATACGTTACTAAATAACCAAGAGATCACTGAAGAAATCAAAGAGGAAATCGAAAAATACCTAGAGACAAATGACAATGAAAACACGATGATCCAAAACCTATGAGATGCAGCAAAAGCAGTTTTAAGAGGCAAGTTTATAGCTATACAAACCTACCTCAAGAAACAAGAAAAATCTCAAATAAACAATCTAACCTTACACCTAAAGGAACTAGAGGAAGAAGAACAAACAAAACCCAAAGTTAGCACAAGGAAAGAAATCATAAAGATCAGAGCAGAAATAAATGAAATAGAAACAAAGAAAACAATAGCAAAGATCAATAAAACTAAAAGCTGGCTCTTTGAGAAGATAAACAAGATTGATAAACCATTAGACAGATTCATCAAGAAAAAGAGGGAGAGGACTCAAATCAATAAAGTTAGAAATGAAGAAGGAGAAGTTACAACGGACACCGCAGAAATACAAAGCATCCTAAGAGACTACTACAAGCAACTCTATGCCAATAAAATGGATAACCTGGAAAAAATAGACAAATTCTTAGAAAGGTATAACCTTCCAAGACTGAACCAGGAAGAAATAGAAAGTATGAACAGACCAACCACAAGTAATGAAATTGAAACTGTGATTAAAAATCTTCCAACAAACAACAGTCCAGGACAAGATGGCTTCACAGGTGAATTCTATCAAACATTTAGAGAAGAGCTAACACCCATCCTTCTCAAACTCTTCCAAAAAACTGCAGAGGAAGGAACACTCCCAAACTCATTCTATGAGGCCACCCTCACCCTGATACCAAAACCAGACAAAGTACTACAAAAAAAGAAAATTACAGACCAATATCACTGATGAATATAGATGCAAAAATCCTCAAGAAAATACTAGCAAACAGAATCCAACAACACCTTAAAAGGATCATACACCATGATCGAGTGGGATTTATCCCAGGGATGCGAGGATTCTTCAATATATGCAAATCAATCAACGTGATACACCATATTAACAAACTGAAGGATAAAAACCATATGATCATCTCAATAGATGCAGAAAAAGCTTCTGACAAAATTCAACACCCATTTATGATAAAACCTCTCCAGAAAGTGGGCATAGAGGGAACCTACCTCAACATAATAAAGGTCATATATGACAAACCCACAGCAAACAACATTCTCAATGGTGAAAAACTGAAAGCATTTCCTCTAAGATCAGGAACAAGACAAGGATGTCCACTCTTGCCACTATTATTCAACACAGTTTTGGAAGTACTAGCCATGGCAATCAGAGAAGAAAAAGAAATAAAAGGAATACAAATTGGAAAAGAAGTAAAACTGTCACTGTTTGCAGATGACATGATACAATACATAGAGAATCCTAAAGATGCCACCAGAAAACTACTAGAGCTAATCAATGAATTTGGTAAAGTTGCAGGATACAAAATTAATGCAAGAAATCTCTTGCCTTCCTATACACTAATGATGAAAAACCTGAACGAGAAATTAAGGAAACCCTCCCATTTGCCACTGCAACAAAAAGAATAAAATACCTGGGAATAAACCTACCTAGGGAAACAAAAAGCTGTATGCAGAAAACTAGAAGTCACTGATGAAAGAAATTAAAGATGATACCAACAGATGGAGAGATATATCATGTTCTTGGATTGGAAATATCAATATTGTGAAAATGACTATACTACCCAAAGCAACAGATTCAATGCAGTCCCTATCAAGCTACCAATGGCATTTTTTAGGGAACTAGAGAAAAAAACTCTTAAAATTTGTATGGAGACACAAAAGACCCCAAATAGCCAAAGCAGTCTTGAGGGAAAAAAACAGAGCTGGAGGAATCAGACTCCCGGACTTCAGACTATACTACAAAGCTACAGTAAACAAGACAGTATGAGACTGGCACAAAAAACAGAAATATAGATCAATGGAACAAGATAGAAATCCCAGAGATAAATCCATGCACTTATGGTCAACTAACCTATGACAAAGGAGGCAAGGATATACAATGGAGAAAAGACAGTCTCTTCAATAAGTGGGGCTGGGAAAACTGGTCAGCTACATGTAAAAGAGTGAAATTAGAACACCAGACACAAAAATAAACTCAAAATGGATTAGAGACCTAAATGTAAGACTGGACACTATCAAACTCTTAGAGGAAAACATAGGAAGAACACTCTTTGGCATAAATCACAGGAAGATCTTTTTTGATCCACCTCCTAGAGTAATGGAAATAAAAACACAGAGAAACAAATGGGACCTAATGAAACTTCAAAGCTTTTGCACAGCAAAGAAACCATAAACAAGCCGGAAGGACAACCCTCAGAATGGGAGATAATATTTGCAAATGAATCAATGGACAAAGGATTAATCTCCAAAATATATAAACAGCTCATGCAGTTCAGTATTAAAAAAACAAACAACCCAATCCAAAAATGGGCAGAAGACCTAAATAGACATTTCTCCAAAGAAGATATACAGATGGCCAAGAAGCACATGAGAAGCTGCTCAGCATCACTAATTATTAGAGAAATGCAAATCAAAACTACAATGAGGTATCACCTCACACCAGTTAGAATGCGCATCATCAGAAAATCTACAAACAACAAATGCTGGAGAGGGTGTGGAGAAAAGGGAACCCTCCTACACTGTTGGTGGGAATGTAAATTGACACAGCCACTATGGAGAACAGTATGGAGGTTCCTTAAAAAACTAAAAATATAATTACCATATAACCCAGCAATCCCACTACTGGGCATATACCCAGAGAAAATCACAATTCAAAAAGACACATGCGGGCTTCCCTGGTGGTGCAGTGGTTGGGGGTTCGCCTGCCGACGCGGGGGACACAGGTTCGTGCCTCGGTCCGGGAGGATCCCGTGTGCTGCGGAGCTGATGGGCCCGTGGGCCATGGCCACTGGGCCTGTGCGTCCGGAGCCTGTGACCTGCAGCGGGAGAGGCCGCGATGGTGAGAGGCCTACGTAACGCAAAAAAAAAAAATGACACATGCACCCCAATGTTCATTGCAGCACCATTTACAACAGCCAGGTCATGGAAGCAACATAAATGCCCACAGGCAGATGAATGGATAAAGAAGATGTGGTACATATATACAATGGAATATTACTCAGCCATAAAAAGGAATGAAATTGGGTCATTTGTAGAGACGTGGATGAATATAGAGTCTGTCATACAGAGTGAAGTAAGCCAGAAAGAGAAAAACAAATATCGTATATTAACGCATATATGTGGAACCTAGAAAAATGGTACAGTTTAAGTGGTTTGCAGGGCAGAAATAGAGACACAGATATAGAGAACAAATGTATGGACACCAAGGGGGGAAAGCAGCGGGGGGTGGGGGCAGTGGTGGGATGAATTGGGAGATTAGGATTGACATGTATACCCTGATGTGTATAAAATGGATGACTAATAAGAACCTGTTGTATAAAATAAATAAATAAAATAAAATTCAAAAGCAAAAAAAAAAACTTTATGGGTTTTCTATGTATTTGCTTCCAGACAACTCCATGATGCCAAAAGCATACCCACTACTACTTTTTAGGTATGCCACGTCACTAGGCCCAATTACTGTTATGTTAGGCACATTAAAAAAAAAATATGGGGTACTTACCATGCACAATAATTTTAGATGGTATATGCATGAAGGGAAATTTAAACCATATCATATATATATATATATTTTTAACATCTTTATTGGAGTATAATCGCTTTACAATGGTGTGTTAGTTTGGGCTGTATAACAAAGTGAATCAGCCATACATATACATATATCCCCATATCCCCTCCCTCTTGAGGCTCCCTCCCTCCCACCCTCCCTATCCCACTCCTCTATGTGGACACAAAGCATCGAGTTGATCTCCCTGTGCTATGCAGCTGCTTCCCACTAGCTATCTCTTTTACGCTTGGTAGTGTATATACGTCCATGTCACTCTCTCACTTCATCCCAGCTTATCCTTCCCCCTCCCTGTGTCCTCAGGTCCATTCTCTACCTCTGTGTCTTTATTCCTGTCCCTATGTACATCAGAACCGTATTATTGTTTTAGATCCCATATATATGTGTTAGCATATGGTATTTGTTTTCCTCTTTCTGACTTACCTCACTCTGTATGACAGACTCTAGGTCCATCCACCTCACTACAAATAACTCAATTCATTTCTTTTTATGGCCGAGTAATATTCCATTGTATATATGTATCACATCTTTTTTATCCCTTCCTCTGTTGATGGACACTTAGGTTGCTTCCATGTCCTGGCTATTGTAAATACTGCTGCAATGAACCTTGTGGTACGTATCTCTTTTTGAATTATGGTTTTCTCAGGGTATACGTCCAGTAGTGGGATTGCTGGGTCATCTGGTAGCTCTATTTTTAGGTTTTGAAGGAACCTCCATACTGTTCTCCATAGTGGCTGCATCAATTTACATTCCCACCAACAGTGCAAGAGGGCTCCCTTTTCTCCACACCCTCTCCAGCATTTATTGTTTGTAGATTTTTTGACGATGGCCATTCTGACCGGTGTGAGGCGATACCTCATTGTAGTTTTGATTTGCATTTCTCTCATGATTAGTGATGTTGAGCATCCTTTCATGTGTTTGTTGGCAATCTGTATATCTTCTTTGGAGAAATGTCTATTTAGGTCTTCTGCCCATTTTTGGATTGGGTTGTTTGTTTTTTTGATATTGAGCTGCATGAGCTGCTTGTATATTTTGGAGATTAATCCTTTGTTAGTTGCTTCATTTGCAAATATTTTCTCCAATTCTGAGGGCTGTCTTTTCATCTTGTTTATGGTTTCCTTTGTTGTGCAAAAGCTTTGAAGTTTCACTAGGTCCCATTTATTTTTGTTTTGATTTCCATTTCTCTCGGAGGTGGCTCAAAAAGGACCTTGCTGTGACTTATGTCGTAGAGTGTTCTGCCTATGTTTTCCTCGAAGAGTTTTATAGTGTCTGGCCTTACATGTAGGTCTTTAATCCATTTTGATTTTATTTCTGTGTAAGGTGTTAGGAAGTGTTCTAACTTCATTCTTTTACATGTAGCTCTCCAGTTTTCCCAGCACCACTTATTGAAGAGGCTGTCTTTTCTCCATTGTATATTCTTGCCTCCTCTGTCAAAGGGAAGGTGACCATATGTTTGTGGGTTTATCTCTGGCCTTTCTATCCTGTTCCATTGGTCTACATTTCTGTTTTTGTGCCAGTACCATAATGTCTTGATTACTGTAGCTTTGTAATGTAGCCTGAAGTCAGGGAACCTGATTCCTCCAGCTCCGTTTTTCCTTCTCAAGATTGCTTTGGCTATTCCGGATCTTCTGTTTTTCCATACAAATTGTAAAACTTTTTGTTCTAGTTCTTTGAACAATGCCATTGGTAGCTTGATAGGGACTGCACTGAATCTGTAGATTGCTTTGGGTAGTGTAGTCATTTTCACAATGCTGATTCTTAAACCATATCATATATTGATTTAATGAATATTTTTAAAGGTGTAACTTGCACATTAAATCCACGATTTCATAGAAATTATGGTTTAGGATGGCTTAACTTAGTGCCGCCACAGTAATCTACACAGGTCCCCTGATCCATCGGCCTGAGCTTCAGGGATACCGAGCAGGTTTCAGACCCTTTGGGACTGAATCTGGCCCCACAGGTGTTAAGAGACAGTGATCTCATGACACGGTATCCTCAGTGTGGATTTCCACACTCTAAGATTCCATGCGCATATCCGTATCATTCTTTTCAACCTCACCTCAAACTGCTACTCTGATGATATCTCCAAAAATCATATCAATAATATTGGGCTGGAAAACTTAAATTTTAGTGGCATACTACAATGGAACACTGGAAATAGAAAGAGTAGGAAATCATTCTTTAGCCAAAGACCTCCCCTAGCTGCCTCTGCAACCTAGGCCAAGGTCTTGGGCATTTCTGTGCCCCAATTTTCTAATCTCTCAAACTCAGTTCCCTTTCCTTTTGAACCCGCAGCACCCCGATGAGTTAAGAAAAAAAAAAAGTCACCATATTCTAAAAACCAGAGCAATAGAGAGCACGTGATATTCATGATAAACTTTCTTTTTGCCAAATGTTGCTCATAATGTTTGAATTCAAGAGAAAATCACATTAAAATCAAGAAAAAATGGCTTTAATAGAATAATGATAATAATAATGAATAATTAAAAAGATACGTTTTCATGTATAACTTCTCTGCATGATGAACACAATGTAGAAAGACACAGGTTATAATTAGGGTTGAAAACCTGGTATTTCAGAGTAACGTTATTTCCAATATGAGTATACTTAGAAGGAAGCACAGACATTCTTCACAAATTAATTTGGCAAAGTGAGGAACTTCAGTCATAATTTGGGGGCAAAATATACTATGAGGGTATAATATTACAATTTTAACCATAAGAATAACAGTACGCAAAAGGATAAAATGAACCAGTATATCAAACTATAAAGTTTTTTCTAATCTACGGTTTCAGATTCACAGGTTGAACTTTTGCATATATATATATGTAAATATATATATATATATTTTGCATATAAATATATACATATTTCTTATCATTTCTGACAGAAAAAGGTTTTTAAAGCTTAGACTATATCCGTACACTTCATGTGGTGTGCGTATAAACACATGTACTTATTTCAATGTGGGTATAGGTTTTACTGAATTGTAGCTTTTAATGGGGAAATCATGAGGGGCAGTTAAATCCAGCTGCATTTAGCTTTCGTTGAGACTTCGAAATAATTTTTTCAAAATGTTCAGGTTTTGAAAAAAGGCAAACTGTGTTTGTCTCAAATAGTCTTTCCTTAATTTTTCAGACTGGTATTTTAAGGCAAATTTAATCCATAGAGTTCATACTCATTTACACTTAAATTATCCATCTAGAGCTTTTAACAGCTATTTAATGTCCCAGACACTTTTGAGCTTTTAAAGTGAGCTTCTAAAAGCCTTTTCTCTCCCTTCCACCCTGCTCTCATCAGCTTAAGAGGCTGCATTTGGCTCGGAGTAAACAAATTGAATACTGAAACTTTTGGTTATTTTTCCTCTCGGTTTATGACCTATGAATGTAAAGTGGCTTTCAGATGTGACATAACTAATTTTCCCATCCCTGTGAACCAATCTAGGGTGTGTGTCACATTACACTTACTTATGAACAGCAGTCCCGCCTGCAAATGAGGCAATCTCTGGCCTCCTCATCCAGCCTCCACAGCGCATAAATAGATAATTACAGAATCTCAAACTCCTGTGACATTTTTCATGTGAAAATTGCCAAGGCTGCCTTTAGAAAGGCATAAGCATATATCTTTGAACCTGCCGTAGACACAAAAACACCTAGTTCTCTCTCTAAATATTTCTACCTTTTTTTACAGATGGGAAAGGCTTCAGCTGCCATCAGGATCTTCCTTCCAGGCTGATGGTTCTGAAGCACAAAGGAGTTCAAGAAAAGGTCATATTTTGAGATGTGTGTGTGTGTGTGTGTGTGTGTGACGGGGAGATAAAGAGACAGAGTGACAGGGACAGAAAGAGAGACAGGGACAGGGACAGGGAGGTACAGTGACGGAGGCTTTAAGAACTCCATTGGCACCATCTCTTTGGGGTGGTGAGGTCACTGGGAGCCAGGCTGGAATCTCAGGACCCCAAGATCAACTTCCAGCTGCTGCTTGTGCTGTATCCCCCTCTCCTAGGTCACTCACTGTCTGTCCTCGCAGGCGGCAGACATGGTCTTGGGGATGTTCCAAATGTACATCATACGTCACTTTCCTAATGTCCCTTCACCACCATCGGCTCTAGTCTCAATGCTCAGTGTAGCCCGTGTTCTGTTCCCAGGGCCCTCGGAACACGCTTTTCTATCTCCAGGCTGGTTAAGAGACATATCTGTCAGAAATGGCCCGGGTGAGGCTTAGAGGGGCGAGAGGAGAAATTCACCTGGAAGGAAGCTTCCAGAGAACAGACTGCGGGGCCGAATGGCATCGGCCCGTCCGCTCTGCTCACCCGGGGAGCTAGCCTGGCAGGGGGGGCCGGGCCTGAGCGCAGAGGTCCCCTTGGCCTCCTGCGGCAGCCGCCCGCCCCCGCTGTCACCAGGAGAGCAGCCCAGCCTCGGTTCTGGATCGCTGCCTTTTCCTAATCAGACTCTGCTCAGGCCGCTAAATGAAGCCGGCTGCCCTGTTGAGTGCAATCCCAGCTCCATTTCGGCTCACCCATTTCCTCAGAATGCAATCTCACCTCCTCACTACTGGGTCCCTCCAGGGCCTTGTAACTGAGGAATACGAGGAACAGAGCCGGCGCGGAGCGTGTCGCCGGGGGAGGTGGCAGGTAACACAGAAACCAGAGCACACCACGTGCAGAAGGCAGCGTCTTAAAAATCCAGAGCATTGGGCTTTCCTGCTGCAAGGGGACCTCAGAAAACACGCAGTGTCCTCGTGGGACGCGTGAACTCCCACACAGCCTCGCCCAGCCTCTGCGGAAGCACCTTTCGTCACGGGGGACTCACCCCCTCCGGGGGTGGCTTTCTTAGGAAGGTCTCCTTTGTCTGTCATCAACACCTCCCTGAAACGGTTCTACAAGCCGTCACCTACACCCCGTGTTTCCTGGTAGGACACAGAAATGAGTCATTCCTGCAACAGAAGCAACTTGATTAAAAGAAAAAAAATCCCTTATGCACCCTGTGGATGGTAGAAGACGGACGGATTTGGTAGGAACGACGCACACGGAAAGGCCGCCTGCTCTGCCCTGATGTCCACCATCCGCCCAAGAGAACGAGAGATGAGCTCTCCACCCAGCTGTGGTAGCGGGGATGGTAGTGAAATAAACAGCTGTGTCTACCACTTATCACCTACTTGGCATGTTTTATATTCGCTACCTTATTCCTCATAACTGTATGAAATTTATATGTATTATTACTCCTAATTTCAGTAAGAAAATTAAGGCTCAACTAAACAATCCACCCAAGGGAACACCTTCCCTAAGTGACAGAACTGGAATTCAAGAGAACTATTTGAATACAAAGACTGTGCCTTTTTGATTATCACGTAACAATTTGTACATATGCTTATTTATATGTACAAATATGTATACGTATATATTTTACAGTCAAGCCTTTTTATTGTGTTATTAATATATGAATTTATATACAAATAAATATATGTGCTCATATGCATAGATGTGTGTATATAGGTAATTGATATACAAATAAATATGTCGTCTATGTATAAATACATATTGTACAAATAAATAATTGTATAAATATGTATATAGCTAGAAGTAAATACTGTGTGTGTCTCAGAAATAAAGCTAACCAGGGCACGTGGCTTAAGCCAGTTTAATCTGCAGATTTTGTTGAAGACTCACTTTTTCACCCAAATGAGCTGATTACACACATCCCTCCTCTTCGCAGGAACTTGGTCATTTTCTTTCAGAGAACAGGAACAGCCCCTCACCTTTAGGTCTGTAGCCCACTTTCACCAAACACGCTGTCCCTCTGGATTCTAGTCAACCTTGACAATCTCTCCTGCCTATACTTTTCCAGGGCCCGGTCTGCTGCCCCAGGTCCCTTGCTGCCCCCTGACCTCCCCCATAAACAAATAACCGGTTAGTGAACCTCATCTTTTAAATTACTCATCTTTTCTCCCCTTCCCACGGGTACAATTAGGGGCCCAGTATCTAGTTCTCAACCCGTGGACCCCGAGGGCCCCTGCAAAGGAGCATACCGGAAGTTCACTCCCTGTTCTTATGCTTTCAAATACTTCTAATTTAAGCGCAATGGAGCACGGGGTGGCAGGGGAAGAGGGGTGTTGAGAGGAGGATGTTTTTCACAGGCCCGGGGAACCCGAGAACTGACCAGGGGAAGGAGTCAGACTGCGGTCACCTCGCCGGCCCAGCTCGAGTGCCGACAGCAGCAGGAGGCATCATCCCGGGGGTGGGTGCTGGGCTAGCTGGCCGGGCAGGCGAAGAGGGTCAGCACTCTTGCATCTTCTTGTTCAGTGAAGCCTTTGCCCAGCGTGTCTCGGGGAGATGAGCGAGGCCAGGACAAATCCCTGCACCTGCCGGGCTTTCTGGCAGAGGATTAAGCTTTTCCTCCCCATGCCAGTTTCACCCAGGACTGTGTACCTGCCAAGGAGGTTTTGCTGAAACCACCGCAGGCTGGGGTGGAAGTGTGTTTTTCTTATGTTTTATTTTATTTTTAGTTGAGAATACATTCTAGACGATTCCAGGTTTGGTATAATCCAAATTGGAAGCAAGTCCAGGAGCACTTCTGACGGTGACTTGTGACTGATGACTTCTCAGGCAGGGCAAATTACATCTGTGCTGAAATAATACGGGGTTTGATGACTGAGAAGGAGCAAGGACAGTAGACATTAAGCGACTGCCTCAGGAAGCCAAGAAACACTGCCTGAGTCACTAAAGGAGAACTGCTACTGTATGGAAAAGGTGTCCAAAAGAAACAGAGGCCAGGAAGAGAATCTGAAGACAACAGTGAGCTGGTGTCCTCCTGTGGGTGTAAACTAGAGTGACTGGCACTGTCTGCCTCCAAGCAAAAAGATCCAAGGGAAGCAGTAGGAGGATTAACTAGTGATGTCTGCAGCTGGCACAGCAGAGGGCAGAGAAGTAGTAGCACGTGTGGAACAGCCTGCCCTACTCCAAGGATGGCCTGGAATCTTGGTGCTATCAGGATCATTATGTTTTTCTCTGGAGCTGCTGAACTCAAAGAGTTTGACAGAGTAAGAAGCCTGCAAAGACGTCCTCAGGGGTCTTCCATCTGAGTTCATCAGTTGTCCATGGGCTCTTAGTAGAGGCCACAGAAGGAGCGAGCCTCCATCATCCCACCATAAAGCCCGGTGCCCCCAGCGAAGTACCTGACGCCCCAGCCTGTATCTCTTTATTATCCATGCAGTAGGAGTGAACCTGTGATAGCTTTTATTTCCCCACCTAATGTATTGCCTTAAAGTAAGATTTAGGCCTGTTCTGTGTTATGCATTTTGCCCCGAACGTTACGTTTCTCTACCCAGTTGCCTTGACTGTTTCCATAGATAGATTAAAGCGCTTAGCTCCCGGAGCCTATCTTATTTGCAAGCCTAAAGCAAGAAATGTGCTTCCCTCAGTCTGCTTCTCTATGCAGCTGCATAGCCACAAGGTAGCGAGCGCACACTCCAGGAGACCTGGCTGATAGCAAAAGTGACGGCTTACGATTCTTGGAGGCGTCCCCATTTTGGCAGCACCTCACTGTGGTAGAAAACAGTGAGTCCCACCGAACTTTCGGCAGTGATGAGCATGTTCTAGAAACGTCCCAGCGGGGATTAATGGCCACCAGTTGTATGTGGCTACGGAGCACGTGAAACATGGCTGCAGAGGCTGAGAAACTGACGTTAATTCAGTTAACTAAAACGATTCAAGTGGCCACACGGAAAGTGGCTACCGTGTAGTGTTTCTCATATTCCAGCCCAAGTAAGGATCACCTGCCCAAAAATAAACCCCCGGGTCCCACAGCCAGACGTTCTGATTCAGTCGGTCTGGGTCTGATGTGAAAACCTGCATTTCTCACAGCCCCCAGATGACCCCGCTGTGGCATATATGAAGATCTGGCTCTAAGTCACCCTGATGGAGACACCTGGGGTTACATGGCTCAGCGGTCAGCAACTCGGGACAACCGTGCTCATGCAGGACAGGGGTGACGCCTGGAGAAATCGATCACTGGCAGTAACAATTGGGGGCTGGGGCTCTACTGGCACCTACTGGGCAGAGATCAGGGATGTTGCTAACATCCCATGCATGGGACAGCCTCCCACCCCCAGCAAAAAATTACACAGCTCAGAATTCCAAGTGTGCCAGAGCTGGGAATCAAATGAGAATCTGAACTCGTTCAGCAACTACTGTCATGGCCTGAAACTGCTGTCTAGTTTTAGATCCTGCACAAACCAGTCATGTTCTGGCCACAAAAGTGGCTGCAGTGACAGCATTTCTATTCGGTGTCACCCTGCACCTTGGCATGCTGTGGCCTTATTCCTTGACCAAGTATTAGAACGCTCATCCATTTCTTCTTCCCTGAGACTGTCCCACGCTGGCAAGTTGAAGCCAGCAGTGGAGTCTGAGAAGAGATGATTGAGGAGAAGCTGAAACAGCTGGAGCCCAGGTGCGAAGGAGAAAACGAGCAGCAGGGTGGCTATAAGGGCAGGGGCTTGGGGCCTCCTGATGGGGGGTAGTTGGCACACCATTTACTGCTTCTGTGGTTGTGACCCCCTCGGGCTGCTGCTGGGCAGGGGGCCTGGGTCCATGCCAGGGGCGAGCATACACCTCCAGGAAGAGCCTCTGCACCACGGACCCCTGACCCTGGTGGTTTCTAGCCTGAAGGCTGTGAACACCGGCCGGCCGGCAGCCGTAAGCGGCTGAGGAGGGGCCACGGGCTTCAGCACAGCCCCCCCGGCTCTGTCTGGCTTCAGCGTTATAAATTATGTAGCTGTCTTCATCTATTATTCAGCATAATTTATTTTGGACATTTGCATCAGCAGTTTATATACAAAATAAACTAGATGCCAAAAGGAGGAGGAGAGAATTAAAATGGACATGCATGGAGGCGTGGAGGGCCGGGGACGAACGAATGCGCATCATTCGTCAAATGCGGGCTGTGCGATGACACCCGCGCGGTGACAGGAGGGACCACAGCGCGGGGTGGGAAGGACTCGGGACTGTGTGGGGGTCAGAGCACCGGACTGGCCCTCCCCAGGCCCCAGTGTCCCGTCCCCTGGGGAATGCCAGACCTCCCCCTCCCTCGAGACCACAAGCGTCGGAACAGAGGGCAGTGTCCTGCCAAGAGGTGGGCAGCGCGGCCCGAACCAGCTCAGGTGGGAGTGAGTGACGGCACCTCGCAGGGTCGTCTTCAGGGAGCACCAGACCAGGCCCGGCCCCTGAAGGAGGTTCTCGACCCTCCAACGCCTGTTCAACGAGCTTGGTAGCCTAACCACTGTCCTTGGTCCCCACCAGCCTGGTGCAAGGGCTTCAGATGTGGGAGTTACTTCAGGCAGCAGCCTGCTTTGTGCAGGAAGGTCTCTAGGACTAGTTCTGGGGCACCAGGGGGCGCCGAAAGGAGTAGGACCGGCAGCAGGAAAGGAAGGACAAAACACTCCGTCCAGGTTCCAAGAAATGGCAATACTTGGGAGAAGGCGCAGTACTTCTGTTCTGTTGTGCTCATTTGTCTCTTTCTCCTGCTCAAAGCCTCTGATCCTTCCCCCATTCACATCTTGACGCAGAGAAAACTACTGGGTGGGAGAAGGATGCAGAGTCAGGAAACCACGGAGACAGGGGTCAGAGGGAAGAAACGGCACCAGGGAGCACTTAGAGAAAGAAACGACGGTTATTTTTCAACGGAATCAATGAAAGGTTTGGTTTTGTGTTTCTGAAACCTGCAGGGTACGATTGTAGACAGTTATGAAGTACAAGTTTTTCTGCAGCAGAAAGATGTTTCCATTGTCCAAAAAAAAAAAGGATCGCCTGTACTTACTTACAGAGCCAGGAGCCCACCTAAAACTGGAGCTCCAGGCTGCTAACTCGTGCCATGTTGATTTGGAAGGCTGTCCCTCTGCCACATCTGACCCACCAGTTCCTGCCATTAGCATCCAAGCGTTAAGCCAGAGGAAGTCAGTCTGGGAACACCACCGTCGTGGCTAGTAAGCTGCAGTCTAGATAACGTGCTCCACTCGTAGGCCCTGGTCTTGGCCCGCACTCGTTTGGGTAGAGGGTAGGGTGGCGGCAGTGGGGACCGGGGGGGAAGGGGAGGGTGAAGAGCTCATTTGCAAGAACTGCCCAGCTGAGATAACATTTACAATGAACACGAGAAGGTCTAAGGCTTTGTAATCCTCCAGCAGCTGCTACTTTGGGTTGAGACGGGGAAGCAGCCTTTTGCTATCAGTCCCTGAGCCAAGAGTGGCCGGAGGTGGCTTCTGGTCTCCCAGGGCACCGCCGAGCGGGCCACTGGGCTGTGTCCTAGGGAAGCTGGACAAGAGGAAAAGGACAAGGGGCTGGTAGGTCCCCTCTGTGTGTGTGGCCCCTGGGAGGCCCACAGGTCGGCCTGACTGGAGGCAGCAACGTCTTGGCCAACTCACCGCAGCTCCGTGCCCGGAAAGGGCAGCTGGTGAGCTCGTTCTCCTGTTCCTCAACCTGTTACTGCACAACTCCGAGCACGTCGCCATGTCCCAGAGACACAGATTATCCCTCAGCTCGGAGCGCCTCGCTGCCCTCCGAGTGACCAAGCCTGCCAGGGAGCCGCCAGCATCCCCGGGAGCCGGCCCGATCCCGCCTGCCCGAGGAGCTGGTCCAAGGTCACTGTTCCAGCCCAGGGAGCACCCACGCCGGACACCTTCCTCCCCCAGGCCTGGGTCTCTCCCACTCGAGGAAGAAGGAGCTTTTTCCTTGCTGTAAAACTACAAATAAAACCAAACTGACTTTGAGCATATTAATGATACCAGATGGTTTCATAAAATGTAAATATAGCAGTAAAAATACAAACGGAGCCCTCCCAGTAATTAGCTGTTGATTTACACATTCCAGAGAGAACTGGACCAAGTGCTGCCTTTCCGCTCACGAGGTGCTCGTCCCTATCAGCCAGTCTCCTGGGCTCGGCCTTGCAGCTTTCCTGTACCTCTTCCCCGACCCTCCGTCCCAGGCTCAAGGCACTTCTAAGTTTCATGGCAGCGAGGCATTGAAACAAACGTCTGCAGTCATCTCTCTGGGATGCTGTCAACAGGCGGCCTAATTAGGACGGCTATGAAGAGCTTGGGGGACATGAGTGCTCTGTAAACGAACATTATTCTTGTTATCATCATGGCATCTTCCCAGGAGCAAATATTCCCCCCTTTATTTGGCAGTCATGTGCTTTGCTATTTATGGCTGGAAAATATTATTTGATACCAAGGTCAGATCACTGCATAAAGCCAATAGAGAAGAGATACTCTGATTTCTAGATTCACCCTGCGTTCAGGAAGATTCGTAAAACCATAGTAACAGAAAACCGCAGAAGTTCTGATTCTGCTCCATAGGCTCAGGGGGTCTCCTCTAGGTCCAAATACTGGCTGCTCCACTTACTGGCTGGGCGACCTTGGCAAGTTGACCTCTCTGGGCCTCAGTTTCCTCATCGTTAGGGTGAAGACATGAATATTAACTTCCTTAATGGGATTATTATATGAATTAAATGAGTTAACGCAAGTAAAGCAGGTAAACCAGTGCCTAGCAACAAAATACGTGTCCTGTGATGTGACTGCAGCCACCGTGGACACAACTACTGCAGGAGCTGAGAGCCCTCTAGAGATGGTCCAGTTCAGCCTCTGCATTGTACACAACAAAGCAAACCTCGGTCCACGGAGGACAGACACCTATCCACGGCCACCAGGGCAGTTTTGATGGAGTAACTGACGGAGTTCAGTATAAGAAAAAGTACCTTAAGTCATAGCAAATAACACTTTATAAGGTAGAGTTTCACATCTTTATTAGGTGTGAGGTTAGAATAATAAAAAGCAAGATGGAAACATCACTTAATAACAACAATTAACACTGGAGTCTGTAACTAAATATTCTACAGCTAGAGAGATATTAAATACTCTTCTGTCTATAACTAAATAGATATTAAATAATCTTCAAAGAGCTTTCATGCAAAAAGCCATTTACTCCACAATCAGCCCCATGAAGTATGTATTATTAGGACATTTTCCAGATGAGGAGCTGCACAGAGAGCTTAAGTTACTTGCACCAGGTTACACAGCAGTTAAGCGGCAAAGCTTGGATTTGAAACTTTGTGGGTTGTCTGCAGAGCCCTCTACAAGTAGGATAATAAAGCTGAGGAACAGATAGACTGGCTATACCTAAAATTCTCTACCAACCCTATGGTTCCTTCAACAAACTCTTCCAACTCTCCAGCCCACTCCCACCTGCTGCCTGTCCGACAGCCACTGGAATGGACCCTGAGGGTAGGCAGTCAACCGGGCAGGCATGGGTCTTGCCCCACAGAGCTGGAGGCTTCGGATCTAAAATGCTGCGATCTGTTTACTCCATTCCAGCCAGGACTAAGCTCCCTTCTGTTTATTCTTGAACAGTGATGGTTGAAAAGAGCCAGCTGTGACAAACTCTCTTCCCAACCTTTTCCTTATACCCCTGAGGGAATTCCATCTGGACTTGGTGACCATCTCCCCTTAATTAACCAGCTATTTCACAAACAGGGCCTCCAGTGACCTGCAAGGCCGCCCATGCCCCTAGCTGTATGCTTCCTACTCGTGGCAGTGATGTAGGTCAACCGTATGCAATATTTTAACGTCTAGATTAAATGCAGCAAGGCTGGAGTCCACTACCTTCTCCATGGCTACTAAAATCAAGCTAATGGGACCAATTCAATTTTCCTCTTATGGATGGAGCTTGGGAAGGCATCAGAGCCAATAACAAGCGAAGAAACTGTCTGCTCTGGGGGGAAGTGAGGGAAGAAGAGGCTGGATACATAGTCACCAGGGCCCGGGGAGCCCACATCCCATCAGGCGGTGAACAGGGCCTGGGTCTGGGGATGCCCCGAGGGTCCCCAGCCTCCACACTTAGACATTCATATCTCAATACATTCTTGTCGTGATGCCACCTCACCAGGATGGACAGTGGTTCCAAATATATTTCATTTTATCAATTCCAGTTAAACTATTACATTGGAGGCAAAGGAAATTTACCTTGGCTACTCCGCCTGCGTCGGCCCAAACCCGTGTCAAGGAGGCTGCGGCGTGAGCAGTGGTAGGGGTTTGGGGGCGATCTCATAAGCTCTCCCCAACCCCGAGCCCGCTTGCTGTCTGTGTCGTTGCCTGACAGATGCCCCGAAGGGTTCCCGTGACCTGGGGGTCAGGGGGCAGCCCTGGGTCACGGTGCCGGGATCGCCCACCCCCCGGCTGCACCTGGAAGAGACACACTCTTCCTCGTGACATTTCAGCACATAAATCATCTGTCAGCTGTGCACCCAAATATCTCCATTCTTGTGATTTTGTCAGATCATCACCGCTAATAGGATGTTGAAATTCATAAATGCGTCTATTTCCAGTGATAGGCCTCTGTACTGCCAGCTCCCAGTTGGAAAAGAGAGGGGTCTTTGCTGGGACACGAATCGCACACATCTCGAGCGGGCACCTGCCTTACTTGGATCGCGGAGGTAATTCCCTCCTGGGAGACGCTGCCGAGATTTTTAATATCGAAAGTTTAAATATATCGGTGGCTGTGCAGCTTGGCCAGCAAGCTAAGAACTGCTCAGAAAAGCACAGGATTTTAAAGCAAGGGGAGAAGACAAAGCAGTTCTCCACCCCACCACCCCTCTCACCGTAGGCCAGGATCCCCGTGGCCTTGTCTGGATGTCTGTGCCCACCAGCGGAGCAAAGCCAGACAGTAGCCAGGAAGCTGCCTGCCTCCCCCGGACAGCTTTCTTCTCACCACGGGGAGCAGTGAGGACAGTTTCATCGGGATCCAGGCAACGAACTGGACTTAATCCCTCCATCTACGGCTTCCCGAGGTGCAGGAGCTGGGATTTGCAACCACTGCAAAGGGAAGTTGGGTCGGAGCCCAATGCCCAGGGTCCATTTCCTGCCAGGACCCGGGGGACTGCGCCTGCAGAGCTGGGCTGGGGGTTACTCAGCTCCTTAGCTGAGGCTCTCATCATTATTAGGGGGCCTTTGCCCTCGGGATGGGAGGGACCCCATTCATTAATTATGGTCACGGCTCTGAGTAAGCGCTGAGGAGTCTGGCACTCACTGTTCTGCTGTGAGAGGAGCAAATTAGCTGAGTATGACCCCATCACCGGCTTCCACTTCTACAGTTGCTGTGGTGACACTGCAATAAATGCCGCTCATTTGTACGGCCCTGCATTGTACAAAACACTTTCAGACCAGCCGCTGGCTTGTCCCTCCCGAGAACGCTAGGAGGTGATCGTGGCATCGTCGCCCCCAGTCTACAAGCAGAAACAGCCCGGGCGAGATCTGGTAAGGCTGCAAAGGTTAAACTTGGAGGGTCACGCAGCAGAAGCACTTCGGGAAATGGGACTAGATCCCAGGCTTTCTGCTTCTAATTCCAGTTCTTCCCACCGCACCTCACGGAAACGGAATCTCAGACACTACTTTCCTCTTCATTCACAGGGTCCGCCCTGCTCCTGGGGTGGGCGGGCCCCGATCCGCCCACTGACGCCCAGCAGCACCCAGGCGGGTGTGCATGGAGCCCCAGGGTGCCCTGCCCAGCGGGGCCTCCCTTTCTGGGTGCTCCAGCCACTGTCTCGCTCCCTCACCCCGTCGGGCAGCCCCTCCTGCTGCCCGCTGCACCAGGCTTCCCATGAAAAATGATAGCGGCGCACGTGTAGAGGCTGTTTAAACCCGTCCCCGTGAAATATCCCTTCTCCTCTGCCTCTGGCCGAGCCACAAGAACAGGCTCGGGAGGAGGAAATCAGGGTAAAGTGACAGCCCTTAATTTCTGAAGCCAAACCTCCACATTTCAGCAGACTTTTATGTGCAGGGGTCTCAACTGAAAGCCAAAGTGTCCTGGGGACACCCCATAACTCTCGGTAAGTTTCTGCACCTCATCCCCAGATATCTTCCTCTGAGAGAAAAATCCAGAAAGCCAGAAGAGGCTTCATCCCCGGCGAGCTGGGAGCGAGCCCAGGGGACTAACGGGGCAGCAAAGGGTACCCCAGGGACTCTGACTGGGCCTGTTTAATTGCTTTTCTTTTTTTTTTTTAACATCTTTATTGGAGTATAATTGCTTTACAATGGTGTGTTAGTTTCTGCTTTATAACCAAGTGAATCAGTTATACATATACATATATTCCCATGTCTCTTCCCTTTTCTTTTAAAAAAGAAAAAAAAAGTTGCTGTTACCATTGTGCCTGGGCAAGGTCACGACACTCAGCATCAGTTAAAATTATTCACTGCCTTCACTTTCGGAAGACTGTTCTGACCCTAAAGCCTGGGTGATGGTGAATAGAGGTTTTCACATCCCTAAGGCTCCTCCTTGGTCTCACTTCCTCCAAGCAGCCTTCCCAGACCAGCCCACCTCGCATGCTCAATCCTGTTAATAAACCCCCAAGACCCTTTCCTGCGTGCAGTGCACGTATCCTGCATCGCCAGTTTTGTTGTGTGAATACACAATTTCCTCACCTAATGTGCACAGCCACTGCGTGGATTCTCGCTTGAGTCCCCAGGGCAGTGCCTTGGCTATATGCGATATCTCATAAAAATTCCCTGCTAAGATTTTTATCCAAAATGGGGGGAAAAAGGTCAATTCATAGGATTAGAAGATGCATGTGACCTGCAGTGCCACTCACAGGGTCGTGGGGTCCAGCAGGTGCTGAGCACACAGTCTTTGCAGGGGGGGATGGCGGAATGAAGAACGCAGTGGATGTTGGCAGGAGGATGGAAAGGGAGACCCTCGTCCTGGCGCAGATGTGGCACGGAGCTGGCGGGGCCTGGAGACACACGGGTTCTCAGTGTCATCCCAGCCCGAGGCCTGGCGTGTACTGGGTTGGTCCCTCAGGGCGCCTACTGGGCCGCATCCCCTCCCTCCTCCCTGAGGTCTCCGGGGTGGGAGGGTGCTGACCCAAGCACGAAGCACAGACTCTGAACCAGAACTGGAGCAAGAGGCTGACCCCACTGGGCACCCACCCCACTCAAACCTGCTTAGGGTATGAGATCATGAATTTAACAAGCACTCGGCGCGTCTAGAATGCTTGGCATTAACTCTGTAAGTTAATTCCACACGATCAAGGGCATCATAAAAGTGGATGGTGTGCACACAATCGCCCCACCTCAGCCCAACCGCCTGTCTCAGTGCACCCAGAGAAGGTGGAGCCCCTTTCACAGAGTGCCCCCTTCTTCACGGTGGCATGTCCCGGGGCTGCAGGGCACCGCTCCACGGCTCTGATGATCTGGGATCATTATCATTACTGTTTCTGAAATGTTGAAAAGTTAAGAAAAGAGAGAGGAAAGGGAGAAGTAAGTCAGTCTAGGAGCCTCCGATTCATATCTGCGATCTGCCTCTGCTCAGAGGGTGGGTGTGCAGGCTGCGTTCACACCTTTGTTAATGGAGTTACTAATACAGGCTGTCTGCCTCGACGCCACAGACTCCCTGCACAAGAGGATATCAGGAAGGCAGCGCAGTGCGAAGCAAGGCAAGGTCACGGGCTTTCTCCTCGAGGTCCTAACACTTTAGATGGTTTTCCTTTAAATGGAGGTTTCATGGAAGGATAATGGACCACATAGAGGGTAGTTAGGGATGGAACATCTGAGATAAAGAAGCTCCCAGGAGATGGGTATAGCAAGCTGTCCCCCTGTCTTGATGACTACAGACAGCAGGAGTAGTGAAGTGGGGAGGAGATTGGCCCCAGGAGCCCCAAGACATGGGACCAAATCCACACACCACACAAGTCAAAGCCACTTAACCTTCCTGAACTTCAGCTAAAAAAGAAGGTCTGAGGGACTTCCCTGGTGGCGCACTGGTTAAGAATCCGCCTGCCAATGCAGGGGACGTGGGTTTGATCCCTGGTCCGGGAAGATCCCACATGCCGCGGAGCAACTAAGCCCATGAACCACCACTACTGAGCCTGCGCCCTAGAGCCCTCAAGCCGCAACTACTGAGACTGCACTCTACAGCCCGCAAGCCGCAACTACTGAGCCCATGCGCCACAACTACCAAAGCCCACGCACCTAGAGCCTGTGCTCTGCAACAAGAGAAGCCATGGCAATGAGAAGCCCGTGCACCGCAACAAAGAGTAGCCCCCGCTCGCCGCAACTAGAGAAAGCCCGCGCACAGTAACAAAGACCCAACGCAGCCAAAAAATTTTTTTTAATTAAAAAATATTAAAAAACAAAAAAAGAGAAGGTCTGAGAGCTGAGATCACTCCTCACTCAGGCCGGGTTTTGAGATTCCCCAGTGAAAATGTGTGATGTCTTGACATGCAAACATTACATTGTAATTTAGAAAAGCGCTCTCCTTCCGGGATCTCAAGTTAAAACTTGTGTATTTCTCTTTCGGCGTCTCTCATAGCACCTAGCTCAGTGCAGAGCATGGCACATACCTACCAGCAATAAGCTGATTAACTCAGGTGGCGACAGAGACCTCAGGCCCTGAAGTGGGATTTGCAGCCCCTCTACTGACCACCCTGTGACCTTGGGGGATGCTTGTAACTGGCTGACAGGACGGCTTCCCTCAGGTAGTACTGTGCCTCCACTACGTGTAGGTTAAATGAAATGGTACATGTAAAGACCATGCAAGCAGTAAGCCCTCATTGGAGATTAGCTAGTGCTACTGTTAGTAAAAGTAAGAAGAGGGCAATGGGATCAGATCAGCGGGACACACAAGGCACGAGGCTCCAGACCCGGTGAGAGGAGACCAGGCAGCACCGTCACGAAGAATAGGGTGTAGGAGAATAGGGTGTAGGGAGACGGAGACAAAGCACAGCTCACTGGGTGCCTGGATTCACCCGGGAGTCTGGACTCTTAGTCACCTTCATCACCTTCTGCTGCCACAGCAGAACACGTGACCCAGGAGGTCCAGGAACTTGGCTGTTCCCTGGATGTCCTCCAGCAAAAGCAAGTCACCAGTGCCAGGCAGCCCCATGCTTGGTTTCCAAGGAGAAAAGATAAAACTCCTCTTTGAAAAGGTGCATACAGCCTGGTAGACAAAGCCCAGGACTTACTCTGAGATTGGGTTTTGAATTCCTGGTTTACTGATGAGGGACGGGGTCCCCAGGACCGGTGCCTAATCTCTTAGTTTCAGGTCCTTCAGCAGAGGCATGGTTGTCTCATGGGCTGACTGTGAGACGTAAATGAAATAAAAGAACATGGAACCCATTTGCAAAATGTGACGTGTGTGAAGTCACATCAATAATTAGGACTTGGAATGAAGAGAATATTAGGCTGTGAAAGAAGAGATTCCAGCTGTGGAACCCAATGAGAAAGATGAGAAATTAGAAAAACTCTTCACTTGGTTCCATCACATACACAACACACACACAAATACACACGCAGGCTGGTGTCGAGGAGACATGGTGACATTGCTTTGTAGATTTATTTCCTTACTCATTAGACAGTTTGGGACACCATAATTTTAGAAATGTTTCCGATGGGAGAGAAAATGTAGGGAAAGAGGAAGGGAAAGAAACCCTCACCAAACAGGTCCAACTGCCACCCGGTGAATAAAATTACCTTCTAATCAAATGCATCATTAGAAGTACAGACATTAGAGCCCAGTGCTGACAGCTTGATGAGCAAGGCATTTGCAGTTAATTAGGATATATTGCCTTTGTAGTTGGGACTCATCAGGGAGGCTGTTGACTCCTCTAAGTAACACCTGCTTCCACTGTCAGGGCACCTGGGTACCTGGGCCATTCTTTGTGCCCAGCCCTGGCCTGGTCTTGCAGGTGACCATGGGCAATGCCACCTTGGACTACGTAGCAGCTGAGATTCTTTTACAAAATACCAACAGCAACCTTTGTGGAAATATATTTAGAGAAACTGTGGACCAGAAGAGATGCTGAACTTCCTTCTGGACTGGGGAGACAGGGTGGGGAGGGGGGAGGTGCAGCTGTGTCCCCCAGCTGCTGCACCATCCTTTGTAGGAAGAATGTGAAGGGGTTCAGGACATGCCACCCCCAAATATGCCACTTTGGTATATCAGCTATTTTGAGCTGAAGGCACTTGAGAAACAGCAGGTGCAGGCAGGGATCTCTGCCCTCCCTGTTTCTACCTAAAAGCAGGACATGACATTTCCCTGAGAAAATTTCCATGTACTAGGAGGGGAAGAATATTCTTATCACCAGAGTCTGGGAGTTGGCACCGAAATGACCTGTACAAACAGACCCACTAAAACCACCTTGATCTTCCATTAGTTTCCCCCAAATGTTAGCTTCCTTGTCCCTGTCCCACAACTTACTGTCCCTAGCCCAAGTCCCCTATTACTTCGTTTTATCATGTCTCCACAATTTATCATTCTTTGTTAAAATGGTATATAAGCCCCTGAGTCTAACCATTTTTTTGGAGTTTTCACTTCTATGAAGCCCCCCAGTGTCACATAAAAGTATTAACATCAAGTAAAATGCGTATGCTTTTCTCTTGTTAACCTGTCTCTTGTCAGCTTAATTCACAGGCCCTAGTCACCACACTTAAGAGACAGTGGAAGTCTTTCCTCCCCGGCAGATAAGAACCAGAACGCCTGGGGTGTCACCTACCCAGCCCACTGGCCTGCCCACTTTAGACAAGCATCAGAGCCTGGACACCCTGCTGTCCAGTCCCGGCCACACGTTGGATAATTTAAATGATTGCAGAGCTCAACTGCCATCAGCATTGACCTGGTGATGGGCCACGTTCCCTGATAGGTGCTCCCTGATGGCGAGAAGTCAACGGGAATATTGTCATAAGAAAGAGCTCAGAATTGTTGGCTGCCTGTCCTTCTTAATGGAAGCGGGTATCACTCCTAAAATCCAATTCTTTGAAGACTCCAGTTCCTCAGTTTCCTCAAAAATATCCCAATTTCCAACTTTTTATGACTAACCAAAATCTTTGGAACTTGCCCTAAAAGCCCCTTTGGAGGAGAACTCAGCAGCTTCTCCTGTCTCCAGGCAAAATTACACCAGCTCGTGAAAACTTGCCCTTTTGCAATCTACCCAGCATTTTAACCTAATGACTCACGGAATCATAAAAAATGCAGGAAGTGAAGCAGCCCACCTGGTGTGAAGCAGCCCACCTGGTGTGAAGCCCTGAAAGCTAAGGGACGTACCCAAGGTCACACAGATCACTTAAGGGAAGGGACGGAACTGGTGTCTGGATCACCCAGCCCGGCCGTTGTCTGCTGCACTCGGGGTGCACAGAGCAGCTGACTGTCTCCCTCCTCCTAAGTCTTCTGCACATTTGGAGACAGTCATTAAATCGCCCTCAGCCTTATCTCCTCCAAGCTAAATGATGCTACTTCTTTAGCCTTTCTTTGCTGGTTTTATTCTCCAAACTCCTTAATCACCTTGGACTCTCTCCAAGCCATTCTTAACTCTCTGACCTGAGGAGGGGGCCCACAAAACCTGACAGTAGAGGGAGACATCAATCATCTGATGGGAGCAATCAGAGCACCCAGTGGTCCCAGCAGGGCCAGTTCCCAGGACGGATGTCCGCTGCCGTTTCAGAGGTCCTGCTCAAGGAAGGCTGCCTTCCACCCTGACGCCGTGCTAGGGGCCGCTGCTGACATCTGTAGAGGTTGCTGGGTAATTGAATGACCGGCAGCAGCTATCAGGAGCTGTGCACCAAGATAAGAGTCATCAAATTTCATGCTTCAGGGGCTCACAGCTTTAGCTGGCCACCTCAGGGCTCCCGAAGAATCCTTCTCCCCTCCCCACCACACTATCTTTCCTGCACAGAGTTCTGCACAGTGGGGCAGCTGCATGTCGTGCTTTTGTGTTTTCCTCTGAAAAGGCCCCCAAAGGAAATTCCTGGAGGCAAGGAACCCTCAGTAAGAGACCAACTTGGGCCGGCTGACCTCACAAAAACTGAGGCAGGTGACTTATTTATGTCGCCCTAGCACCCGACATTCACACAGGGGGAGGGAAATGAGAACCAAGACAGGGAAATAAGATGCAAGAAGGGAAGAGGAGGAGCAAGGAGGGGAAGGAATCCAACGTGTTCACTCAAACCCGATGCGGAACAGGGGCCCCGTGTCAGCACCAGCACGGGAACAGCCGGCGTGCGGCGCTCAGAAGCGCCGAGACAGACAGCTCTGTGAGGGCGCCAGCCCAGGCTCAGCTGCCCCTCACGGTCTCATGCTTGTGCTTCTGCAGGAATAATGACACCCACTGGGGACCAGAAGGACCCCCTCCCTCACCCACGACCGGATCGTCCGGCCACGGTCCTTTTCGGTGCATCCTTCAGAGAACGATGCCAAGCCCGGGGGGAGTCAGGAGCCAGGCAGGGGCGCGGCACCAGCTCAGGCTGGAGGGGCCGATGTCTGGGGAATGGGGTTGTCACACAGACCCGCACTGGGATGCCTGCTGCACTAGACTATCTGGGGTTACAAGGAAGGAGCCCACTCCTCAAGGTGAGAAGCTTTGAGGAATGCCATACAGCACGTCCAGAGGAAAGCTGCTCGCCGAAAAGATCTCTCCAGAAGTGATGCATTTAAAGATAAGATGGTTTACGCTTCCATTGTTGCTTCTTAATTAAAATGGCATAAAGTGAAGGAATTGTTGGTGTCAATAACCTTTGGAGTCGCTGCGCTTCAGGATGGAGAGTCGACACCACCCAGGATCTGCGTGTCCTGGGTCTGTTGGGGGGGCTGCCCAGAGGCCCCCGGCCGCTGTATCCGTGTCACCAACTCCCTCCTCCATGACTTACAAAGACGCGGGAGCATTAAATGAGGAGCTGGTACACTCCAGCTGCCGTGCCGTGAACGACTAAGACAAATGAACCCGTACAAGTGCCGGGATTAAAGCTGACACGGGGCCTCTGGGTTGAGGGTTGAGGGGGAACGAGAGGGTTCTCGACAGAGGGACTGGGGTGAGCAAAGGCCCGGGGATGAAGGCATTGTAACTCGTTTGGAGGATGGCATCCTTGGAGGGAGGCTAGGCTCCAGGTAGGCAAGTGTTACTGGGGTGGGATGGGGTTCATAGTTCCTGTTACATAGACAGGCAAGTAACTGAAGGACCAAGGCACTTGCAGAAGCAACCTTCCGATTCTAGACCCCTTTGTCCTTTCCCTCCTACAACCACGTGACCCTACAAGGGCCCCTGGCCCTGGGCACACAGAGCCATGAGCCTCCGTCCAGGGAGAACAGGGGTCATACACAGGTGAGGTTGAGAGAACGCATCTATCAACCCCACTGCCAAACCCAACCAGACGCATGAGGACCAGGCGGTATCTGATGCCGGAGGACGGAATGGGATGGAGGCAGGGCCCGGAGACAGGAGCTCATGCTTTCTGGTGAGAAGAGCCACCCTTCATCGCGCTATGCTAGGTCCTGTGCTCTGTGCTTCACAGAACAGCTTGATTGAGTCCTTATAAAACCTACAGTGGGCCTAGTAACACTCCTGCATGACACACGAGGAAACAGAAGCCCGAATGGGTTAAACAACAGGTCCAGTGTCGCAGAGAGTGAGTTTCTGATCAGGATGTGAGCTTGTTTCGGTCAGACTAGGGCTCATACTTGACGACTGCCCCACTCTGCCCTGTGAGCTACGGTGTCCTGGGCTTTCCTTCTCAAAGACCGTCTTCTTAGCAATTCCTTTACTGGAGTAGAGTTAATTTACAATGTTCTGTTAGTTCAGGTGTACAGCAAAGTGACTCAGTTATGCACACATACATACATTCTTTTTCAGACTCTTTTCCATTATAGGTTATTACAAGATATTGAGTATAGCTCCCTGTGCTATACAGTAGGTCCTTCTTTATTTTTGAATTTTATTTTTTTATACAGCAGGTTCTTATTTTATACATATTTTATACATATTAGTGTTATCTATTTTATACATATTAGTGTATACATGTCAATCCCAATCTCCCAATTCATCACACCATCACCGCCGCCCCCCGCTGCTTTCCCCACTTGGTGTCTATACATTGTTCTCTACATCGGTGTCTCTATTTCTGCCTTGCAAACCAGTTCATCTGTACCATCAGGAGGTCCCTCTTGTTTATCTATTTTATATATAGTAGTGTGTATATGTTAAGCCTAAACTCCTAATTTTTCTCTCTCCCACCCCACCCTCACTATTCCCTCTGGTAACAATAAGTTTATTTTCTATGTCTAGGAGCCTATCTGTTTTGTAACTAAGTTCATTTGTATCATTTTTTAAAGAGGCCACATGTAAGTGACATCATGTGATATTTGTCTTTCTCTGTCTGACTGACTTCACTTAGTATGACAGTCTTTAGGTTCATCCATGTGGCTGCAAATGGCATGATTTCATTCTTTTTTATGGCTGAGTAATATTCCATTGCGTATATGTACCACATCTTCTTTATCCATTCATAGCCATTCAAAGACCACCTTGATCAGTGCTGTTCTCTGTTGTGGCCACTATCCACATGTGGCCATAGAGCCCATGAAATGTGGCCAGTGCACATTGAGATGTGCTCTCAGTGTGAGACATACTCTAATTTCAAAGACTTTGTACAAAAGAATGTAAAGTATCTCAGTAAATTTATGTCACTTGTTGAAATCATAATATCTTGGATATACTGAGTTAAATAAATTATTAAAACTAATTTCACCTATTTCCCCTTTAAAAACGTGGCTCTAGAAAATTCGGTATCATGTATCTGGCTCACATTATACTTCTACTGGGCTGCACTGGCCTGGCTGGAACATGCAGGCTCGCAGGCTGCCTGTGACTGGCTGGTCCGAGGGCCCTCCCTGAGGGACTACAGATGCTGCCGAGAGATGGGGTTTTCTTTGCTCCACATCAAGGAGCAATGTTTCTATTTAAGTGGAGACTCTCATCTGCGTCTCCCCATCCCAGTCCTAGAAGGGGAAAAAGACAGTACTCTGTGTTCATTAGTTAATATTTGCAAAGTGCTTTGAAGATGAAATACAGTACATAAATGCTAATAATGGCCGTGCACCGCTGTGGGCCTTTCATCTGGAGATTTCAAAGTCCCCATCACGGGCAGACAGTATTGTTCTATTACTTTAACATTAATTGTGCCTCGTCGGGGCACTGGGTCATTATCTTTCCTGCCATCAGGCACAGGGAAGCTGGGTGGAGAGAGAGTGGCCTGTGGCCTGTGGTCAGGGAAGAGTGGCAGCCACGGGGACGGAGAGCTCCTGTCCCGGGCCCCAGGCCAGGTCTCAGGGGCTGGGCTCAAAGAGGCACAGAGAGGGGGCGTCCTGCAGGAGAGACCCTGCACAGTGCGCTATTCCACACCTGCTCCTGCACTCTGCCCTCCCTGCGGGATTTCCATAGAGCCGAGCACACTCCAGGCTCTCAGTACGTGCTGGTGAAAGACCCTGCACACTGCCCTATTCCACACCTGCCCCCGCACTCTCTGCCCTCCCCGCGGGATTTCCACAGAGCCGAGCACACTCCAGGCTCTCAGTACGTGCTGGTGAACAGAGCAGTTTGGTGGAGGAGGGGTCTGTCCTGAATCGCCAGCATTGACAGTGGACGCCACAGTCTGGGCTGGGACCGACCACAGCGCTTGGATGCGGGGTTCAGTGCAATCCAGAGCAGCCCTCGCTGGGCCCCCTGCCATCTCTGCAGGCTGACATGAGGACAGTGGCATGTGACCCTGTGCTTAGCCAAGCGGAGCCGGAGAGCTGCAGAGGAGAGGGGCTGTCCCTGCAGCCTGGCCTCAGGTGCACGGTGCCTCGGTGCCCCGGGCAGTGTCACAGCCAAGGATGCTCAGGGTCCCCTCCAGCAGAGCCCCCCCAAGTGTAAAAGAGAGTTGCCCACCGGGTGGTGCCCCAGTGTGACACCACCTCTGAGGAGAAGTTCCTTTATGCTAATTAAAGCCACCAGGAAGTCAGACAGTATGAGATGACACAGCTGGAGTCCCCCGCTCAGGAAGGGCTGCTGGAGATGCCTAATCCCTCCCACCAAGGGAGAAAGGGGGCCATGCGGAGAGAGAGCTCGGGACACAGGGGAGCCCGGAGTGACGGGCACCTCACCACTGGCGGGGGCCGGCTGTGTGCATATAGGCTTTTATAGAAGGAAGAGAGTGTGCCATTTCAGACTGGGTAAGTTGAACATTACTAATTAAGAAACTACTAATTATGGAGAGGAAAATAAAATGAAGGTAGTTTGCCCTGGAGGGAAAAAAGATCTTTGATTTGCTCAATCAAGGAAATGATTAGATTCAAACATGAAATTGGAAATGGCTGCAACGAAAGCACTGGAACGCGCACCCCACCCAGGCCTCCGTAGAAGCCCTGCCTTTGCCTCTACAGCCTCTGCCTTGTGCCCTTCCTTCCTAGAGATGAGTCTGGCCTGAAGGGGTAGGGCCCCCTCACCCTCTGACGCAGAGGGACCAGAAAACCAGGCTTACTCGTGCGCACCTGTCTCATGCTATGGGTATCTCTCCACATTGTTTTATTCCTCATCCCTCGACTGTTTTTAATCCTGCCCCCCAGGGGTGGGCTCTCCCCAGGCTCAGTCACCTACTTTCTTATCCTTACCCACCACTCTTCAGCTGTTAGGTCGCAAAGCCTCCCCCATCGGTTCCCTAGACCAGGCATCAGCGTTATGGTGCCTCCCTTCCCTACCTGGCCTCAACTCTGCAGCTCCGAAGAGCACCGTTACACACCAAACAGCCAGCAGCCAGCCCGCCAGGACAGGACTGGACACACAAAAGTTCAGCACCCCAGCATTCTTTTAAAAAATGGGATGGGGAGAGTTCCCTTGCATTTCTTTATTGCAACATTGATCTGGCTCTAAGACTCCCCTTTATACAGACAATTCCTCTTGCTCCAGCTAAGCCCTACCTTGTGGGTCTCTATTTTCAATTGCCCCCATCTTATATTCACAGAGCATCTCAAAACTCACATCGCCCTTACCCCCATCCCCTTCTCCTCACCCAACAAGCATCACATCCCAAACCATTACACTTAATTTCACAGAATTTGAAGGTACCCCAAATCTTTAATTTCTCCAGGTTGAAAACTAAAGCCTTGTACCTACATCTTTATCTTTCTTTGGCATCCAATCTATCAACCTCTTTCCTTAAAGCAGAAGAACCTGTTTTTATGTAGCACTTAGAGCATCTAGATGTTTCCCAGACATTCATCTTATTTGCTCTCTTAGGAAACTGATGAAGCAGCAGGTAAAATACACCCCCTCCTTTTTTTCCAATAGGTGGGGAAATAAAGTTCATGTACAGGTGCACATTTGACATCATTTTTCTGGGAAGCCTTGATATCCGCAAGGCATCCCAAGGATGCCTTCCCTGAACCCTGAAGACTGGTTTTGTGCCTCCTCCAACTCCTGTATCACTCAATACTTTATCCATCGTTAACACTGGACCGTCATGTGTTTGAGATCAGTAACTACTGGCCATCACTCCCACGTTGCTCAACACCACACCTGGGAGACAGGAAGCACATAGTACGTTATCCTCAAAGAATGGATGCATGAGAATAAATGAATGAGATCTCGTTCCCACGATCACACAGCTAGTAAACGGTGGAGCCAGAGACAAGAACCAAGGCGTTTTTTTCCTACTGTGTTCCTAACTAGTTTCCTTGACAGATGCTCCTAGCATAATGTCAGGTTAACTGTTTCAGAGCATGTTTCATTATCATATATCATACCATAATAAAAATATATTCACTTGATCCCAATTACGCAACAGATATACTCTGAGCTTTTCACATACCAAACTAGCCCTCAGTTTTCAGCCCTGTTCAGGAATCTGAGATTTGAAAGAGGTCATGGATAATGTAGCGCAACTTCCTTCCCAATGAAATATTCTCCTCTGGGCCACACTTTTCCCAAAATCCAAAGAGAAGAGCACTGACCCTTCCCACTGGCCCTCTGGAGCATCTTCTCGCCCTGGGACACGGCCATCCTCTGACCAGGACCCCTCGTGGCCACCCGCTAATGTGTTGCCATGCCTGCAGCTCTGAGTCTGTTCCCTCCTCACGTAGTCTCTCAACCCACCCGCCCTACAGGGTCCAGCTTAAGGCTCAGCTCCAGAAGGCCTCTCCCTGGTGCCCCAGAGAACACCATCCACCAGCATCCTTCCTGGAGATTGGCAGAGGTCTATCTATCACCACTTTCACACACACAGTCATACCTTTTTAGTTAGTCCTAATAAATGTTTATGACTTATGTGGTGGCTAAGTTATAAAAAAATGGATCCTGTCTCCCCCTCCCACGCTCTGAAAATAAATCACCAAATATATATTAAGCACCCATGTGTAAACCCTGTGTGCTGGGTATCTTTGTGGGCGTTTGGTAAATATGTCATTTCACCAGGGTTTAGGAATCAGATCCTGAGAGACTAAGTGATGCTCCTAAGACTGCAGAGTGGGTGAAAGGACGCAGCTGTGGTTCTAACCCAGGGGCCCTGGTTCACACTAGACATTTATGTGATCCTGCAGGGCTGCCCAACCAAGTACCACAGACTGAGTGACTCAAGAGCAGGGATTTATCTCCTCACCGTTCTAGAGGACGGACGTCCAAAATCAACGGGTCAACGGGGATGCTTTCCTCTGACGCCTCCTTCTTTGGGGTGCAGATGGCCACCTTCTCTCTGCAACCGCATGTGGCCTTTCCTCTGGGTGTGTCCCTGGTGTTTCTCCCTCTTCTTATAAGGACATTAGCCGTGTTAGATGGAAGCCCAACCTACATACCCTTTATTTACCTCTTTGAAGACCCCACCTCCAAACACAGTCACATTCTGAGGAGCTGGGGGTTAGGGCTTCAACATTTGATTCTGGAGGGGACACAGCCATCCTATAACAGAATTCTCACTGCACTTTGTACATAACCGCACTGTATGTACAATAAATACCAGCTAAGTGTAGCTGAAGCCTGACCTACTAAGTCTGGAGAGAGAATACAGTGCATATTTTTTATACAATGTTCTATTTTTTTCATTATTTATTTATTTGTTTTTGTATTTTCTTGCCCAATCTTGAAGTGACAACAAACATTTGAACTTCTCCCAAGTTCCAGACTCAAAAGAAATAAGAATACATTTCTTTAAAAAGTAAAAAAAAAGGGGGGGGGAACTTCAAGATGGCAGAGGAGTAAGACGTGGAGATCACCTTTCTCCCCACAATTACATCAGAAATACATCTACATGTGGAACAACTCCTACAGAACACCCACTGAACGCTGGCAGAAGACCTCAGACCTCCCAAAAGGCAAGAAACTCCCCACGTACCTGGGTAGGGCAAAAGGAAAAAGAAAAAACAGAGACAAAAGAATACGGACGGGACCTGCACCAGTGGGAGGGAGCTGTGAAGGAGGAAAGTTTCCACACACTAGGCAGCCCCTTCGCAGGCGGAGACTGCAGGTGGCGGAGCGGGGGAGCTTCGGAGCCGCGGAGGAGAGCACAGCAACAGGGGTGCGGAGGGCAAAGCGGGGAGATTCCCACAGAGCGGGGAGATTCCCACAGAGAGGATCAGGGCCAACCGGCACTCACCAGCCCGAGGCTTGTCTGCCCACCCACCGGGGTGGGCGGGGCCTGGAGTTGAGGCTCGGGCTTCGGTCGGAGCGCAGGGAGAGGACTGGGGTTGGCAGCGTGAACACAGCCTGAAAAGGGCTAGTGCGCCATGGCTGGCCAGGAGGGAGTCCAGGGAAAGGTCTGGACCTACTGAAGAGGCAAGAAACCACTGTTTTGGGGTACATGAGGAGGGGGGATTCAGAGCACTGCCTAAACGAGCTCCAGAGACTGGCGCGAGCCGCAGCTATCAGCGTGAACCCCAGAGACGGGCATGAGATGCTAAGTCTGCTGCTGCCGCCCCCAAGAAGCCTGTGTGCGAGCACAGGTCACTCTCCACACCCCCCTTCCGGGGAGCCTGTGCAGCCCGCCACTGCCAGGGTCCCGGGATCCAGGGACAACTTCTCCGGGAGAATGCACGGCGCGCCTCAGGCTCGTGCAACGCACGCCAGCCTCTGCCGCAACGTCATGCCGCCTCTGACACCAGCGGCCTGCCCCGCACTCCGGGCCCCTCCCTCCCCCTCCCAGCCTGAGTGAGCCAGAAACCGTGAATCAGCGGCTCCTTTAACCCCACCCAGTCTGAGCGAAGAACAGGGGCTCTCTGGTGACCTACACGCAGAGACGGGGCCAAATCCAAAACTGAACCCCAGGAGCTGTGCGAACAAAGAAGAGAAATGGAAATCTCTCCCAGCAGCCTCAGGGGCAGAGGATTAAATCTCCACAATCAACTTGATGTACCTATATCTCTGGAATACCTGAATAGACAATGAATCATCCCCAAATTAAGGGGGTGGACTACGGGAGCAACTGTAGACTTGGGGTTTGCTTTCTGCATCTAATTTGTTTCTGGATTTATGTTTATCTGAGTTTAGTATTTAGAGTTAATTATCATTCGTAGATTTGTTTATTGATTGGGTTGCTCTCTTCCTTTTTATTTTTAATATATATAGATATTTTTTTTTTTCCTTTTTCCCTTTTTGTGAGTATGTATGTGTATGCTTCCTTGTGTGATTTTGTCTATATAGCTTGGCTTTTACCATTTGTCCTAGGGTTCTGCCATTTTTTTTTTTAGTATAGTTTGTAGCACTTGTTATCATTGGTGGATTTATGTTTTGGTTTGGTTGCCCTCTTCTTTCTTTCTTTCTTTTCTTTTTTTTAAATTACTTTTCACATTTTTTATTTTTAATAATTTTTTTATTTTAATAACTTTATTTTATTTTGTGTTATTTCTTTCTTTTTTGTCTCCCATTTTTCTGAGCTGTGTAGCTGACAGGGGCTTGGTGCTCTGGCCAGGTGTCAGGCCTGAGCCTCTGAGGTGGGAGAGCCGAGTTCAGGACACTGGCCCACCAGAGAACTCCTGGCTCCACGTAATATCAAACAGCAAAAGCTCTCCCAGAGATCTCCATCTCAACACCAAGACCCAGCTCCACTCAACAACGAGCAAGCTACAGTGCTGGACCCCTTATGCCAAAAAACTAGAAAGACAGGAACACAACCTCACCCATTAGCAGAGAGGCTGCCTAAAATAAAAATAAGGTCACAGACACACCAAAACACACCACCAATGTGGTCCTGCCCAACAGAAAGACAAGATCCAGCCTCATCCACCAGAACAGAGGCACCAGTCCCCTCCACCAGGAAGCCTATACAACCCACTGAACCAACCTTACCCACTGGGAGCAGACACCAAAAACAACAGGAACTATGAACGTGCAGTCTGTGAAAAGGAGACCCCAAACACAGTATGTTAAACAAAATGAGAAGAGAAACACACAGCAGGTGAAGAAGCAAGGCAAAAACCCACCAGACCTAACAAATGAAGAGGAAATAGGCAGTCTACCTGAAAAAGAATTCAGAGGAATGATAGGAAAGATGATCCAAAATCTTAGAAAGGAGAAAACAAAGGAAACGTTTAACAAGGACCTAGAAGAACTAAAGACCAAACAAACAATGATGAACAACACAATAAATGAAATTAAAAATTCTCTAGAAGCAATCAATAGCAGAATAACTGAGGCAGAAAAACGGATAAGTGAGCTGGAAGATAAAATAGTGGAAATAGCTATCACAGAGCAGAATAAAGAAAAAAGAATGAAACAAATTGAGGACAGTCTCAGAGACCTCTGGGACAACATTAAATGCACCAACATTCGAATTATAGGGGTCCCAGAAGAAGAAGAGGAAAAGAAAGGGACTGAGAAAATATTTGAAGAGATTATAGTTGAAAACTTCCCTAATATGGGAAAGGAAATAGTCAATCAAGTCCAGGAAGCACAGAGAGTCCCATACAGGATAAATCCAAGGAGAAACATGCCAAGACACATATTAATCAAACTATCAAATATGAAATACAAAGAAAAAATATAAAAGTAGAAAGGAAAAAGCAAAAATAACATACAAGGGAACCCCCATAAGGTTAACAGCTGATCTTTCAGCAGAAACTCTGCAAGCCAGAAGGGAGTGGCAGGGCATATTTAAAGTGATGAAAGGGAAAAACCTACAACCAAGATTACTCTACCCAGCAAGGATCTCATTCAGGTTCGATGGAGAAATTAAAACCTTTAGAGACAAGCAAAAGCTAAGAGAATTCAGCACCACAAAACCAGCTTTACAACAAATGTTAAAGGAACTTCTCTAGGCAGGAAACACAAGAGAAGGAAAAGACCTACAATAACAAACCCAAAACAATTAAGAAAATGGTAATAGGAACATACATATCGATAATTACCTTAAATGTAAATGGATTAAATGCTCCAACCAAAAGACACAGACTGGCTGAATGGATACAAAAATGAGACCCATAAATATGCTTTCTACAAGTGACCAATTTCAGACCTAGGGACACATACAGGCTGAAAGTGAGGGGATGGAAAAAGATATTCCATGCAAATGGAAATCAAAAGAAAGCTGGAGTAGCAATTCTCATATCAGACAAAATAGACTTTAAAATAAAGATTATTACAAGAGACAAAGAAGGAGACTACACAATGATCAGTACAAGACGAAGATATAACAATTGTAAATATTTATGCACCCAACATAGGAGCACCTCAATATATAAGGCAAATGCTAACAGCTATAAAAGGGGAAATCGACAGTAACACAATCATAGTAGGGGACTTTAACACACCACTTTCACCAGTGGACAGATCATCCAAAATGAAAAAAATAAAAGGAAACACAAGCTTTAAATGATACATTAAACAAGATGGACTTAACTGAAATTTATAGGACATTCCATCCAAAAACAACAGAATACACTTTCTTTGCAAGTACTCATGAAACATTCACCAGGACAGATCATACTGTGGGTCATAAATCAAGCCTTGGTAAATTTAAGAAAACTGAAATTGTATCAGGTATCTTTTCTGACCACAACGCTATGAGACTAGATATCAATTACAGGAAAAAGTCTGTAAAAAATACAAATGTGGAAGCTAAACAATACACTACTAAATAACCAAGAGATCACTGAAGAAATCAAAGAGGAAATCAAAAAATACCTAGAAACAAATGACCATGAAAACACGAGGTACCAAAATCTATGGGATGCAGCGAAAGCAGTTCTAAGAGGGAAGTTTATAGCAATACGATCCTACCTCAAGAAACAAGAAACATCTCAAATAAACAACCTAACTTTATGCCTAAAGCAAGTAGAGAAAGAAGAACAAAAACCCCCAAAGTTAGCAGAAGGAAGGAAATCATAAAGATCAGATCAGAAATAAATGAATAAGAAATGAAGGAAACAATATCAAAGATCAATAAACTAAAAGCTGGTTCTTTGAGAAGATAAACAAAATTGATAAACCATTACCCAGACTCATCAAGAAAAAAAAGGGAGAAGACTTAAATCAACAGAATTAGAAATGAAAAAGGAGAAGTAACGAGTGACACTGCAGAAATACAAAGGTTCATGAGAGATTACTACAAGCAACTATATGCCAATAAATTGGACAACCTGGAAGATTATGGACAAATTCTTAGAAATGCACAACCTTCTGAGACTGAACCAAGCAGAAACAGAAAATATAAACAGACCAATCACAAGCACTGGAATTGAGACAGTGATTAAAAATCTTCCAACAAACAAAAGCCCAGGACCAGATGGCTTCACAGGCGAATTCTATCAAACACTTACAGAAGAGCTAACACCTATTCTTCTCAAACTCTTCCAAAATAGAGCAGAGGGAGGAACACTCCGAAACTCATTCTATGAGGCCACCATCACCCTGATACCAAAACCAGACAAAGATATCACAAAGAAAGAAAAGTACAGGTTAATATCACTGATGAACACAAAAGCAAAAATCCTCAAGAAAATACTAGCAAGCTGAATCCAACAGCACATTAAAAGGATCATCCACCATGATCAAGGGGGGTTTATCCCAGGAATGCAAGGATTCTTCAATATACGCAAATCAATCAATGTGATACACCATATCAACAAACTGAAGGAGAAAAACTATATAATCATCTCAATAGATGCAGAAAAAGCTTTCAAAAAAGTTCAACATCCATTTATGATTAAAAAAAAACTCTCCAGAAAGCAGGCATTGAGGGAACTTACCTCAACATAATAAAGGCTGTTTATGACAAACCCACAGCCAACATCGTTCTCAATTGTGAAAAACTAAAACCATTTCCTCTAAGATCAGGAACAAGACAAGGTTGCCTACTCTCACCACAGTTATTCAACATAGTTTTGGAAGTTTTAGCCACAGCTAAAAGAGAAGAAAAGGAAATAAAAGGAATCCAAATAGGAAAAGAAGAAGTAAAGCTGTCACTGTTTGCAGATGACATGGTACTTTACACAGAGAATCCTAAAGATGCTACCAGAAAACTAGGACTAATCAATGAATTTGGTAAAGTAGCAGGATACAAAATTAATGCACAGAAATCTCTGGCATTCCTATACACTAATGATGAAAAATCTGAAAGAGAAATTAAGGAAACACTCCCGTTTACCACTGCAACAAAAAGAATAAAATACCAAGGAATAAACCTATCCAAGGAGACAAAAGACCTGTATAAAGAAAACTATACGACACTGATGAAAGAAATTAAAGATGATACAAACAGATCGAGAGATATACCATGTGCTTGGATTGGAAGACTCAACACTGTGAAGATGACTCTACTACCCAAAGCAATCTACAGATTCAATGCAATCCCTATCAAAGTACCAATGGCATTTTTCACAGAACTAGAACAAAAAATTTCACAATTTATATGGAAACACAAAAGACCTCAAATAGCCAAACCAATCTTGAGAAAGAAAAATGGAGCTGGAGGAATCAGGCTCCTGGACTTCCGACTATACTACAAAGCTACAGTAATCAGGATAATATGGTCCTTCCACAAACACAGAAATATAGATCAATGGAACAGGGCAGAAAGCCCAGAGATAAACCCACAAACATATGGTCACCTTATTTTTGATAAAGGAGGCAAGAATATACATTGGAGAAAAGATAGCCTCTTCAATAAGTGGTGCTGGGAAAACTGGACAGCTACATGTAAAAGAATGAAATTAGAACACTCCCTAACACCATACACAAAAATAAACTCAAAATGGATTAGAGACCTAAATGTAAGGCCAGACACTATAAAACTCTTCAAGGAGAACATAGGCAGAACACTCTATGGCATAAATCACAGTAAGATGCTCTTTGACCCACCTCCTAGAGAAATGGAAATCAAAACAAAAATAAACAAATGGTACCTAATGAAACTTAAAAGCTTTTGCACAGCAAAGGAAACCATAAATAGGACAAAAAAACAACCCTCAGAATGGGAGAAAATATTTGCAAATGAAGCAACTGACAAAGGATTAATCTCTAAAATTTACAAGCAGCTCATGCAGCTCAATATGAAAAAAACAAACAACCCAATCCAAAAATGCGCATAAGACCTAACTAGACATTTCTCCAAAGAAGATATATAGATTGCCAACAAACATGTGAAAGGAGGTTTAACATCACTAATCATAAGAGAAATGCAAATCAAAACTACAATGAGATATCACCTCACAGAGATCAGAATGGCCATCATCAAAAAATCTACAAACAGTAAATGCTGGAGAGGGTGTGGAGAAAAAGGAACCCTCTTGTACTGTTGGTGGGAATGTAAATTGACAGCCACTGTGGAGAACAGTATGGAGGTTCCTCAAAAAACTAAAATCAGAACTACCATACAACCCAGCAATCCCACTACTGGGCACATACCCTGAGAAAACCATAATTTAAAAAGATCATGCACCACAATGTTCATTGCAGCTCTATTTACAACAGCCAGGACATGAAAGCAACCTAAGTGTCCAACGACAGATGAATGGATAAAGAAGATGTGGCACATATATACAATGGAATATTACTCAGCCATAAAAAGGAATGAAATTGAGTTATTTGTGTTGAGGTGGATGGACCTAGAGTCTGTCATACAGAGTGAAGTAAGTCAGAAAGAGAAAAACAAATACTGTATGCTAACACATATATATGGAATCGGAAAAAAATGGTTCTGAAGAACTTAGGGGCAGGACAGGAATAAAGTCGCAGACATAGAGAACGGAGTTGAGGAGATGGGGAGGGGGAAGGGTAAGCTGGGATGAAGTGAGAGAGTGGCATGTAGATATATACACTACCAAACGTAAGGTAGATAGCCAGTGGGAAGCAGCCGCATAGCACAGGGAGATCAGCTCGGTGCTTTGTGACCACCTAGAGGGGTGGGATAGGGAGGGTCGGAGGGAGATGCAAGAGGGAGGAGATATGGGGATATATGTATATGTATAGCTGATGCACTTTGTTATAAAGCGGAAACTAACACACCATTGTAAAGCAATTATACTCCAATAAAGAGATGAAGAAAAAAGAGTAAAAGAAAAAAATGTCAAACAAAGTCTGGCAGTATGATCAAAAATTTCATACCACTGCCTTTGCTTTTTCTTTCCTTTGTCTTTGTCCCTGGCCTCCCCTTGCTCTGGGAATGGGGAGGGCACCTTGCGTTTGCTGAAGGCAACTGCTTGGAGCAGGGAGATTCCTGTGAAACTCCAGGGTGCAATGAACTTGCAGGAGTCCTGAGCTCAGGGCAAATAAGACATTCTTGAGAGTAGCTGATTTCTAACGGTAGTTGCAGGTCAGAGTGTCTAGAATAGCAACCAAACCCGAGGGGCTCAATAACTACGCGACCTGGCATGAGTTGAGGGGGGTCTCTCCTGCGGAGTGGAGCGAGCCTCCCTTGGAAATGTGTGGGCTGGGCTGCCAGGCCGTCTGCACTTAACCGAGGGGGCTGATTTGCCACTTTCACCTGCAGTTACTTTTGCTGCAATAACCAGCTGGCAAATGACTCGGTCCAGGGGACAAGAGGTGAGAATCGTTTATCCTCCCATGGGCAGTGGAGCGTGGCGGGGGCGGGAGGGGGGCAGCGTCTTACTGCGGATGTGGGAAGGCCTCGGCAAGGACCAGACACCTGCTGAGGAAGGAGGAAAGCAGGGGATGCTGAGAGGTGGGGAAAGACACAGCCAGGCCTCCAGGTCCGCAGGAAAGCCGGACCCTCCCACAGGCTTCAGAGCCCCCCATCGGCCTCTGCGTGACTGCTCCTGGCCAGTGGGGCTACGTCTCACTGGGGACTCAGGATCCCGTGTAGACATACACCTCTGGAGGTTAACCCTCTGGAGGCGGGACAGGGCAAGGACAGGTGTGCACACAGACTCCCGTAACCCTTGGAGGAAGGCTGCTCTGGAGACAGCGAGGGCGCATCAACCACGGCCCTTCTGACCTGCCTCCTGGGCACAGAGCGGGCTCCAGGCGTAAGAGGGCGGGCCGCCTCCACGCGGAGACAGCCAGGGCTGGCGGTGGGAAGTCAGGGGATGAGGGCAGGGTGCACGGTGTCTGCTAGCCCATCACAACCCGACGGACAGAGAGGATGGGCTTCAGGAGGAGACTGCCGGGCTTCGAGCTCCAGCTGAGCTGTGGAGTGCCCTGAGCCCAGGTACTGAATCCTTCATGTCTCAATTGTTTCATCTGAAAAAGCAGAAACGGCGATGCAAGACATGCCTGAAAGGGTCGAGGCAGGACTGAGTGAGACCATTTGTGCGCTGCTCTGAGTTATGTGCCAGGCGCACGGCAATGTCAGCTACCAGTTCCGTTAACCACCACCGTCGTCAGGACCAATGAGTTAACCTACTAAGGCAGCAAAGTGTGCTCCTGAACGCATGGCACCTAGAACAGGTCTGTCCTGGGATAACTGTGCTCTGTGAAGGTCTGAGGGAAGAGATCATGAAGCCTGTCAGCTGGGGACTCTGATCTGCAGTGATTCATGAGGACGTGGGACTTGCCCACATGCCTCTCCTCATGATTTTACGTGGTTGATCCCAAGTGGATCTGCCGTTGTGTAAAAGGTGACACTGAAAAGCGGTGTCACAGCTTCAGGACGCACCCCTCCTGCCGCTCTTTGGAGTACTTGGCTTTGAATCTCAGCCAATTCTCAACTGGCTGCACCCCAGGCAGAGACTCAAGCTAGGAATGCACACACTTCTGGATAATTCGGAAGCTTTGACTGTTCCCTCCCAGGTAGTCTCAGGCACAGCAGGCTGTCTCAGGTCAGTGTTGAAATGGGTCTCCATCCCTAAGCACATGCCCCCTGGCAGCTGGAGAAGACAGGTCGAAGCCTCTGGATGGTAAAGGAAACCGTCTGGGAATGACACTCCTGCCAGCAGTGCAGAAAAACCCACACGAGGACCCAGTGCAGCATGTAGGTCCCAGGAAAGAACAAGGGTCCCAGGCCTGAGTGGAGGCCTCCCCGAGGCCCATGTGCAGACTTTGACAGCACTCCCTCCCCACAACTCAGCGGCGGCAGAATATGCATTCATTCTTTTCCTCCAAACCACAGCAGTAGTTCCAGGATTCAGAAGCTTAGTGGGAAAATAGCCCAATTCTTTCACAACAGGAACACTAATGTGAAGGGTTCAACATTCATTTAAGGTAGATTCATGAAACCCTTATTATATGATGGATACCATGTGTACCATGCGGGGATATGCAGTCACTGCCTTCACACTGCTGACAGTCTAGTGAAGGACAGAAGGGCAAACACGCTTAGACAACATGATTGTCACTAAAGCAGAGGGTAGCAGGCGTCTCTGCAAGCTCCGAGGAGGGCACTTAACATGCAGTGGTTCAGAAAAGCGTCCCCTGAGTTGATGATGCAGGAACCAAACTATGAAGCAAGAGAAATGCTCCAGTAGGAAAGCTGGGTGGGGATGGTAGGGGGCACACTTCAGGTTAATGAAACCTTCCGTGCAAGGCAAGGACGCACGAGGGCCTGTGAGCGGCCCAGGGCAGGGAGAGGACACAGTGCAGAGTCGGGCAGGGAGATTCATGCTGGCCTTGAGAGTGATGAAGTGTTGGATACTTCTTACACAAACTACTCAGAAGTCTTCCCATTTTTTTTTCAAGGTTTCAAAGCAAGTAATTATAATATTATAATTTTGTTACATAAAAAAAAAAAAAACCACTTAACGGCATGATAGAAAATAGACTGACAGTGGTAAGTTTGAAAACAGGAGAAAGACCAGTTAGGAAAGTATTTTCCAAGCAAGAAGTTATAATGTTGGTACCACTGGGGATGGTCAGGAGAGGACAAGTTAAAAATCCAGGAAGCAGGTAGCATCGCTGGGGTACAGTAGTCGGCATAGCAGTGGTTGATGCGGAGGACGGCAACAGGTAGTAATTTGAAGTGACTACCAGGGGTCTTGGGTGGGACACTGCACACTGTGCCAACGGCAACGATTTGGACCAAAACATAAGACTAGAACGAAACTAGACGGAGATGATGACATCAGCTTCTGTAGACATGTATTTAAGGTACCTACGGACATGCAAATGGAAACATCTAGTAGAAAGATGGTTATGTAAGTTCAGAGTTGAGGACAGAGCAGGCACTTGAAACCACAGTCACAGAACAGATTCTACAAGCTTGCCATCAAGAGTGAGAAAAGAGAGGCTGAATGACACTCTGGAAACACCAGGAAGGAGAGCCTAGAAAAGTAAGAGAAACACTAGGAGAAAGACTGGTGCTACATTTCCCATGGAAGCACTCATTTAGTCAATATAAATTGTACACCTAGTACGTGTGCTCGGCGCCAGGGTTAAAATGTTTAGCACAAAGACATGATTTCTCCTTCCACTGAGTATACAGTACAAGTGAGGAGAGGAAAATTTATCAAATAATTACATAAATGTACAACTTTTTGCTAACAAAGTTATGAAGAAGACTGTGGAGCTCTGAAGAGAAAACAGAAGGAATGGTTGATAATCTCCATGCCGGAGAGATGTAAAGTCACGCAGGTGATAGGCTGGGCACCGAGAGCCCATTCTGATTTTGGTGAGAGGAATGAGTGAACGGGGCATAAGGCAGTGAAAGGGCTGTGTCTTGAGGAGCCCCTGAGATGTGGGGGGAGACTCCTCTCTCTTCAGTCGGTTATGAAGGAACAGGAATGGACAGTTGGAGGAGGAGACTTTTGCAAAGATGGGAGAGACCTGAGCATATTCTTTTTTTCTTTTTTTCAAGAAAATGTCTGAAGAGATGATTTTGAAAATAAAATCATGGGTTCATTATGATTGGATCCATGAATGGGGTGAGGGTCCCCTGTAAGCAGAATGAGGGATGGGTGGATGAGGTTACAGACACATTTGTAAGTAGGAGGTAAGTACAAAATTGGAGAGAATTCATACCTGATTATTTCATCTGTAACCGTGGGGCAGGCCACGTTGAGAATGAAAAAGGATACGTAGGAAGCTTGAAGGGAGTGGAAAAGTCCAAATAGTCAACGCAGAGAAATACCAAGAAATACAAAGGGCACGTTTAACCTAAAACCAGTCTCCGTGGGTGAATAATCTCCCTGCAGCGGTGCTCAGTCCTGGCTGTAAGGAAGCTTGACGAAGGGGAACTCAGAGACGAGGCTTTTCATGCCATCTGTGAAAAGGGACAAGTGGAAGGTCCGCCGAGATGTTCTGAGACAGATGGAGAGTTAAGTGAAGCTAAGAGGAAACCCACAGATTGGACAGGATGGGAGTTTTAGGTTTGATAGAAGATCAAGGGCCCTAGAAGGAGGGAATGACAGTATCAGAGAGAAGGAGCTGAAGGTTGCAGAAGCTTCAAGCAATTTTAAACCCCGGGGTGTGGCCAGGAGAGGGAAGGTGAAGGTCTCTGGAATCCAGGAGACATCATTCAGGTGCTCTGTCACCTGCTTGGGTGTGAATGTATCTTGGGAAATGGCAGGGTCTCATTACCTAATGCTATAGTGTTGCTTGGGCATAAAATCAATGATACCTGCTAGTTCCTTTTGTGGAGCTACCTGGAGTCTAGGCAGCCAGACCACAGCAGGCGTAGCTGCTGGCTGGTCCCCACCAGACCCTGGAACGGACAGACCTTTACGGTGTCCTCCATGCTCTGGAAGAGACATTTTACAACAGGGTTGAGGTAACCCAGACAAAGGCAGAGGAGGACGAGCCGACAATGTCACCACCCACTTCTGATCTTTTTATTTTCATATATTTTAAACTTCACCTCCCAGAGCTGTCAATTCAATGCAGACTCCCTCTGAAGATGTGACGGCAACCAGACAGCTCCATGGTGATTCGCTCATCATTAGGCAGCTCTATAGCACTTTAGAATGTCAAAGCACTTTAGGACTGTGCTTATTAATTTTTCCATGTAACAATGCCAGGAGGTAGCCCAACCGTCTGAGCACGAAGCGTCGTAAGGGCAATGAAGAGGACATGGACCACGGGGAGAGGCTAGCTCAGGACCAAGCCAAGAAGCAGCAGCGCAAACCGGCCTCCCAACCATGGGCTTGGGAGGAGGAGACTTCTGCAAAGACGGGAGAGACCTGAGCATGTTCTGTCTTTTTTAAAGAAAATGTCTGAAGAGATGATTTTGAAAATAAAATCATGGGTTCATTATGATTGGATTCATGAATGGGGTGAGGGTCCCCTGTAAGCAGAATGAGGGATGGGTGGATGAGGCTACCACCCCCAGCTTACCTTGTCAGATCCAACAGAGGAACCAACCAAGTCTCCCAATTTGGCTTAAAGAGCATCCTCATACAGCACAATTTTTCCTGCATATAACAGGTGCTCAAAAACGTAGCAAAGTAGCGAGCACACCCACGTAACCCCAAGTCCCTCTGAGTTGATATGAGTATGTTCATTTTTTTTTTTTAATTTCTTTAAGTTTTACACTCATAATGTGTGCCCTTTTCTGTGTCTCTGTTACAGTTCAATAAAAAGTTTTTATAAAGAAGAGGTTTACAAAACAGCGACGCCTTCCACGTTTTGTACAATAACCCATAATTCTCTATCAACCAAAGGAGCAATCTTGGGTTTCGGGGAAAGAAAGAAATTTTCAGTCAATGGAAGTAGGAAAGAAGAAAGGAAAAGAAGGAAGGAAGGAATTAAACAAAAAGTATTTTGGAAAATACATTTTTTAACATAGCTCATTGTGACAGTAAAGAAAGAGAGAAAGAAAAAGAATCACCCTAACCTTAGCTTCATTAGACTGAAAGAATACAGTGTTTACCAAGGAGAGACTTCCTTAATTAGAACTTTTTCAAGCTCATAAAAAGGAGGAAAAACATTTTTCAAAGAGCAAAGAAAGAACGGTAGTTGACAGGTCTTCTTTAATTTAATCTCCAGGACTCTCATTAGCAACGGACCTCTGAGATTCAGAAGGACCAGGGGCCCTGGAAGGACTCCCTTCCATTCTCCATCCCTGGCACCCCGGCCACCACGGCAGCACTGGGCAGGAGCGGGGCGGATTCCTGCAGCACACCTGCCGCTGCTGATTGAGACGCCACTGGGAATTAGGGGGGTCTTTGTCCTTCAAGTAGAGGACCCACTGGCACTCTGTGACCCTACCAGGTTTATATGAGGAATTCTATATTCAAATGTTTGTTGCTAAAAGGTGATGGGCAAGGAATTTCCTCACCAAAGGCAGGAACTTTCAAGGGCACACAATAAAACATGTTTCCAGAGACTGGGCCCCAACAGAAGACCCTCAGTAGAGATGGCTTAAGACGCCCCGAATTTGAACACGAGCCGCTCTGCAGGGCAGAAGAGGAGGGTCGGGAGGCAGAGTTAGGGATACAGCAGAGCCCCCTGCATCCCAAACAGACGAGCATCTGTAGGTACTGAAATAGAGGCCACTGTGCGCTTTCAATGTTACATGACGTGAACTCCTGGTCACCACTTCTTTCCTGGCACTTTTTAGACGTACAGAGAGGAGCACGGCCTTTCAGAATCTGTTAGAAAACAGCAGGACACTCCTGATGAGAGGACCACGTCCCCCCTCTGCAAGGCGGAAGGGTGATAGATGAAGGCAAAGAGCCCCAGCTCTGATCGTCTTCCTCCACCCTCCACCCTTCAAGTGCCCACAAGAACCAGACCTGGTTTTATATTTTTGGAAACCTTGGAAGAGTTTTCTTAGGAAATTTGTGCCAAGAAGGCAATGTGATGACTGGACTCACAACTTCCCAGAAAAATCAGTATCGAAGAGTCTGCTGAACTCCTCTCTCGAAGAATCTAAACGCACGGGGCATTGGAGGTGCTAAGCTCTTGGTTCCTTGTGTCTCCTTGGCATGGAGGTGATGCCTGTCTGCCTCCCTAGAATAGCAACATGCCTCTTGGTTGCCCCAGGATGTTTGCAAGGCTGTGCTATTAAAAGACTAAGTCATTTCAGACTCTGCAAGGGGGTCAGGTAGACGCCAGTCCCATCCTTGGAGAGAGATTCTGCTCAGAAGCACTGGCCTGTGCTCACAGCGGTTGTGCGGGCAAGCTTCCCACCCGACTCTGTGGGGAGAGCGCCTTCAGGAAAACTGCAGCCTCAGGCAGGGAGATTTCTAGAGGGAAACCAAGAACGCCTACCCATTAAAATCTGCGCAGTCGTAGGAATTTCATTTTTTTTAAATTAATTATATTAGGTACCAGCAAGGTTAACCTATTAAGACATCAGGATTCATTCCCAATGGAAAATTTTCAAGTACACACACACATATGTACATATATATTCTCTATGAAAATAAGAGAGACAAGATAGACCAGAAATATAAATAGGAGGTATGGTACCATCGCCAGTAAACTTCTCATAATATTTAATATTAACGTTTCAGACAGTTCAGGTATCATCTAATTACGGGGTTGGTGACGCTTCAGGGGAACTATGCAGTGGAGCTCAGAATCACACTTCCCTTTTCTTATAATGTGTATACGTGGTTTATTTTCAAATTTGCTGTTGCTTGGCATTCTTGTAAATTAAGCTGTCACCCATCAGCAACAAAGTCACCTGATCAGGGGCTGGAATGCTGAGCTGGAGGCGGGAAAACCTCTGGAGGTGCTGTTTCTCATTAACTCTGTTCTTTCAGAAGGACCTCGGCATGGCCCCCAATGTTTACAGTCCCAGGGATTTCTTCCAGGAATCTCGTTAGTATTAGCTATTGGGCTTTGCTCCACCAAGCCTCCCATGTGGCTTCTGCCCACCCTGCACATGCTGGGGGCTCAGCCTTTTCTCCTTTCCCTTAACCCTTTCCCTGATTCCTGGGAAGGAGACCAGGTAGGAAGGAGGTGGTGGATTTCGTAGTGAAGCAAAGGAAACAGAGAGCATGCTAACCTGGATGCTATGCAAGGGTCCTTCCTTCCTCCTATATTTAGTGCACATTAGAATCGGAGCTGGAATTCACACAGGTAGAAGTGATAACGTGATTAAAGATGAACATAACGATATGTAATCTTTGGGGACGCCTGCTATGTGTCTGATATAGTGCAAGTCACTTCTCGAATCCTCACAACAAGCAAAGCCTGTAAGCTAGTTGTATCATTTCAAACAATAAGAAAATAAACAAGTAAAACAAAGCAGGGGAGCAAGAAGCAAAGGAGCTAATGGTGGCCCAGGGAGGTACTTATTTAAGGTCACAACATGTTTGCTTCCTTCCTTTCCGCCCTCCATCCTTCCCACAAACTTGCATTGAGGAACAACTGCGCTCCATGTGCTGTGGGCAAAAGTCACCAAGATGAACATGATGTTGGCTCTGCCTACCAAGACGTGCGATCAGGCCAGCGACAGCAAGACCCTCATCACTAAGAATTAGGGTATTAAAAATTACCAAGGAGCATCAAAGAAGGGGGGGGATTAATTTTCACTAGGCTATTAGGGAAGCTTCAGACAGGAGGTGACAGAGAAGGGGGAAGGACAGTTGAGGCCACGGGAGGGCAAGTGCGGCCCATTCAAACCAGAACGGCGACAGCAGGGCCTGAGTTTGGTCCATTTCACGCCTCAACCTACACTCATCGCACTGGGGTATTTTTGGTTGTTTATGGAGGATGGTGTCGATGAGGGTAAGATTGCATGGGCAGGTTGGGGTCAGGAAACAAAGGTATCTGGGTGCCACGCCAAGGAATTTGGGTCTCATCTCCTAAGCATTCAAGATTCTTCAAAGGGGAAAGACAAAGATGTGTTCTCCAGAAAAGATGCTTCGGCAGCAGAGAGAGACTAGGAGAGAGAATTGTCTGGGTGCGAGGGAGAATTGTCTGGGCGCTGGTGCCTTTCTGATACTGGGGTCAAAGGAGATGAGGGTGAGAATGAGGGATCCTCACAGGGAGGATGGGGCGGGGAGATGGCTTACACATGTTCCTTAGACTGTATGACGCCTAAGTCCTGTCGGGGCGGGAGGGACAGGAGTCTGAGTGACCTGACGGCTTCAGCTTGTGCATGTGGGCATCTGGGGACGCTGGAGGGAGGCAGATTTGCCCGGAGACAGCCATAAGCAGAGGGGACGCAGTCATCTTCCGCTGCCCCAGGGGCCCCAGAGGATCTTCATGAGAAATATGAAATTAACTATATGTCTGACAAGCCCCTTAAATACTGCATGGAGTTCAAAAAAGAGAAGACTCCAGCTCACAGATAAAATAATGGGCAGGAAAGCCAAATTAAAAATCTACCTTGATTCAAAGCCATGTTGGATTTTTTAAAATCCACAGTAGTAATGGGATATAACGAAGATTTAAGCTTTAAATATAACCTAATACCCATCTAATTAGGGTAATGAAATACGAGGAGTGACTGTGCCACCAGTATGCTAATGGAACTCAACTCTGCTACCTCCTCTCCTCTCTCCAATTCTGAAGCTTATCTGTGAGGGCCTGCCCTGGTTACTAACCATCCAGGTTTTCCAGCCTGGATGGAAAAGTGAAGCACACAGTTGGGGCGGAAAATGCTTCAACAGTGAAGTCTTCATCTCCTGCCCTGGGGAGAGGGGCGTGGTGGTGTTACACAGGGGGAGGCAGGACACTGCACCAACGGCGCAGGCAGGGGACTCACTTTAGGTTCTGAGTCTTGTTCGGGAGAAGAGGCCCCTTCCAGCCAAGGTTTTATTTGGGTCTGTTTGGTTTTCCTTTCCCCCACTTTTGACTTGAGACGGAACAAAACACAAGCTTATAAAAAAGACAATAAATATATCTGACTACTTAAAAATCGGAAACTTCCGTAAGAAAGACCAAACACAAATAAGAGATTTGTTTAAAAAAGAAAGAAAGAAAGAAAAGACATTTACAGTGAAGAGGCCACACTTCAAAAAACCAAAAGGAAACAAACAAACCAACCTAAAAATCTGGAACTCTTGCAATATAAAAAGAGATGATTAATAAACAAATGAAAACGTGCAAAGGATTATTCACAGAATACAAATGGCAAGCAGACATGGAATGGTGTTCATCTCAGCAGTTGTGGGGAAATAAAAATTACACAGCTGCAGCTCCACACTCATTACAAGGCAGACACTTTCAAGCCTGCCATCACCTATGGCTGCCAGGAGAACAGATCATTTTAACGTGTACTTTATAAAACTAGGATGACTGCACATTTTTTTGTCCACATCTTCCTTTTCTTATTCAAGGAAACCCAGTGGAAATTCCTCCAAATTACCTGGCGTAGTCTGAATTATTCTTTTTGAAGACTGCACAAATTCCCAGTGTAATATAACCAAATTTATTCTACCATTCACCCACCAGCAGGCAGTCTTACTTTTTGCTACCAAAGCTGTAATAACTTAATCACAAATATATACTCTTAAGTATATGGCTTTTATATCTACGGAATAGCTTTCAAGGTCTTTCAAGGTTTAGGATTACTGGAGCAATCCCAGTATTTATGTATTTTTAGTTTTAACAGGAGTTGCTGGTTAGAGGTGTGACGTATAGCTGAGAAGAGCAGAGCTGCCTGGGCTCCATCCTGGGTTTGCCCCTCATCCTGGGCAAGTCATTTAAACTTTCTGTGCTTTGGTTTCCTTCTCTGTAACATTGGACTATGATAACACCTTCCTCATAGGATATTTTTACAATGATCAAGTGAGTTAGCGTACATAACTAATGCACTTGTATATGTAATTATATGTATACAATGTATACATGATATAGTGATGCCTCATTCTAGTAAATGTAGCATAATCTTTGCAATTATTATTCCTTAAAGAAAAGACACTGGAAACTACCATGAGAACTCATTTTATACCCTTCTTGCTGTCCATTGTATACACCTCTGGCAGTATGTGGAATGATTCTGAGTAATATCTGGATGAGAGTATTTTAATGTTATTCATTTGTTACAACATATTAGAGCAAAAGATACGTATTTCCATTTACAGTAGCAATATAAATTCCTTTTAAAATAAGTTTATTTAAGTAAAAACATGAATAGCATTAAATTAGAAAATAAGTGTACTGATATAGGTTATACACAAATAGGGCAAAAAATGTGAAGGTTGGGAATGACTGTTATTCTGTATTTTTTTCATATATTTTTCCAGTATTGTTGACATAAAAGTGACTACAAGTTTAAAGTGTACAGCATAATAATTTAACTTAAATCTCTTGTGAAATGATTACCACAATAAGTTAGTTATCATTCATCATCTCATGTAGATACAAAAAAAAAAGTTTGTTTTTTGTGTGTGATGAGAACTCAGTCTACTCTCTTAACAATCTTCAAATGTATCACACAGGAGTGTTATCTATAGCTATCAGGCTGTGCATTACATCTCTAGGACGAATTATAACTGGGAGTTTGTTGCTATTGACCGTTTTCATCCAATTCCCCTTCAACCTACTCCCTGCCTCTGGTAGCCACAAATCCTATCTCTTTTTCTGTGAGTTTTTTCTTCAAAGCTTCTACATATAAGTGAGATCACATGGTATTTGCCTCTGAGTTCACTTAGCATAACGCCTTCAAAATCTATCCACCTTGTTGCAAATGACAGGATTTCCTTCTTTTTATGTCTGAATAACATATATATTTTTTCTATAATATAGAATTCTTTATCACAACTTGTTTATCCATTTAGCTGTCAATGGACGCTTAGGTTGTTTCCATATATTAACTATTGTGAATAGTGCTGCAGTGAACATGGGCGTGCAGATATCTCTGTGACATGGTTTTGTTTCCTTTGAATATATTCCCAGAAGTGGAACTGCTAGATCACATGGTAGTTCTATTTTCATTTTTTTGAGAAACTCCATACTCTTTTCCATAGTGCCTGCACCAACTTATATTCCCACCAACGGTGCACAAGTGTTCCCTTTTCACCACATCCTCACCGACACTTGTTATTTCATGTCTTTTTGATAATAGCCATTCTGACAGGTGAGAGGCGACTTCTCATTGTGATTTTGATCTGTATTTCCCTGATGATTAGCTATGCTGAGCACCTTTTCATCAACCCGTTGTCCCTTCATACATCTTCTTTGGAAAAAATGTCAATTCGGATCCTTTGCTCATTTTTTTTTTTTTTTTTTTTTTTTTGCGGTACGCTGGCCTCTCATCATTGTGGCCTCTCCCGTTGCAGAGCCCAGGCTCCGGACGCGCAGGCTCAGCGGCCATGGCTCACGGGCCCAGCCGCTCCGCGGCACGTGGGATCCTCCCAGACCGGGGCACGAATCCGTGTCCCCCGCATCAGCAGGCGGACTCTCAACCACTGCGCCACCAGGGAAGCCCTCCTTTGCTCATTTTTAATTGGATTATTTGTTTTTGGGGGTTTTTTTTTTTGCTATTGAGTTGTATTAGTTCTTTATATATTCTGAATATTAAGCCCTTATCAGATACATGGTTTGCAAATATTTTTTCCCATTCTGTAAGCTGTCTTTTCATTTTGCTGATTATTTCGTTTGCTGTGCAGAAGCTTTTTAGTCTCGTGTAATCTCACTTGTTTATTTTTGATTTGGCTGTTTGTGCTTTAGGTGCCATATCCAAAGACATCACTGCCGACACCTGTGTCAAGGGGCTTTCTTCCTATGATTCCCTCTAGGAGTCTTATGGTTCCAGGTCTTAGATTTAAGTCTTTAACCCACGTCAAGTTAATCTTTGTGAGTGGTGTAAGATAGGGGTCTAGTTTCATTCTTTTATATGTGGATATCCAATTTCCCAGCATCATTCATTAAAGAGACTGTCTTTTCTCCGGTGAATATGCTCAGCTCCCTTGTCAAACAGAGTTGACCACATGCACATGGTTGGTCTCTGGGTTCTAGTATTCTGTATTATTATCATGTATTGCTTCAATTATTCTCCATATATTTGTTGTGAAAAATTCCTCTGGGTAAATTCTATCAACTAGTACCTGCACCAAGTGGGTTCCACCCAGTGGTAGGCTGGTCTACCAGCTCTCTGAAAAAAAAACAAAAAACGCTCTGATGTGTACTGTTTGCTGATTTCTGTGAGGTAAATACTCCCACCAGGGCCAACTTGAAGTCACCGGTGCTGTAAACTGACCTGCAAAATCCCTGAATGTCTAACACTCAGCTCCCCACACACTTCTACCAGCCAGCCCCTCAGCACCATGGCGGGCTTCACTGCTAAAGCCAAGATTTGGGTAACTGAAGTGGACAGAACCGGCTATGAAAAGAGCATTCAGGGGCTTCCCTGGTGGCGCAGTGGTTGAGAGTCCGCCTGCCAATGCAGGGGACGCGGGTTCGTGCCCCGGTCCGGGAAGATCCCACATGCCGCGGAGCGGCTGGGCCCGTGAGCCATGGCCGCTAAGCCTGCGCATCTGGAGCCTGTGCTCCGCAACAGGAGAGGCCACAGCAGGAAGAGGCCCGCGTACCGCCAAAAAAAAAAAAAAAAAAAAAAAAAAAGAGCATTCAGAATTCTGTAAGTTGCATTTCTATCTCAGTGATCTACAATTTGAAAAACGTGCCAGAAGTGATTAGTCCTGAATAGGGGTCCAAGTGTTTAGGAAGGAGTGAGGGTTCTTAATGAAAGAACTCTGGGTAAAGATCACCCCATGAGATGATTCCTGCTTTACTGTGCTTTGAAGCAAAGCCAGAGTTTCATGGAAACACACCTTTCTGATACCAGGAATGGCATGCATTATCATCAGGGGTTTGGTACGTGCAACCTGTGCCAGGTGTGTGTGAGACCCATTCTCGGAAGTCCAGTCCTCTCTGCTCTGATGCCAGCTGAGCCCTTGCGCCCTCAGCTGCAGTGTCCACGTGGTTGAAGTTCCTTCCACTCCTCAACGCCTCTCTCCTCGAAGCCCAGGGTCTGGAAGACGTACACACTCAGCAGATGCTTGCGAGATGGATGCATAAACCGCTGCCTCTTTACTTAACGGGACTGAAGAGATGCTCGTTTGACTCCCTAATATAGCAGACGAGAAACCTGCGTTCCGACGCAGGTGGCGATGTTCCCAGGCGTCCCACCCCATCAGACAGCAGCGGAGACCAGAACCCGGACGTCCAATTCTCAGTGTCTTTTCTCCCACTGGTTACAATGTAGGGCTTGTTTCTACTTTGTGACCAAGGAGGGCCAACGAGGTCCCGCTCCTGTGTCAGTGACAACCTTGCTGTGACTTGTGCCATGCTGTGACTTGTGCCTTGCTGTGACTTGTGCCATCCAACCACCGTGATCTCCGGGCACCTATTCTCCACCAGATGGTCTATCCTTTCCTCTTTCTCTCCTTCCTTCTTTGCTACTTCCCTTTTTTCTTCTTTACTTTCCTTGTGGAGATCAATCTACCTGAACACCTTTGGGGCAACTTCTGGAAAATACAAAACCAGGACTGTTAAACCCACTGATTACTGGGAAAGCTCCTCGGCCTTTAGATTTGCTGTAGGATCGTATCTGGGCTGAGTTGAGATGGAGTCAGCTGCTGAGAGCTTCAGGTGGATCAGCCTGGCCCACGGGTCTCTGTTCTCCTACTAGCATGACAGCCTCCAAGAGCCCCATGTCCTCGAACCCCTCTCCGGGGTCCTCAGGCCTTAGTGCACACATGCTGGTCACCAGCACAGCCTGACAGCTCCGGTCCCTGCATTGGAATACCTCCAGCCTGGGAAGGCCACACACGTCACAGTCAGCAGAGTCACAGAGATCCTGGTATCCCTGTGCATGGGGCACGGAGGAAGGAACACATGCGTTCTCTAAGGAGGAGGGACTGGCTGGCTGAGGCCAGCTGTGTAGACAAGCACACGTTTCAACACTTTGTGGGTAGGGGCTCCTGGGAGCCAGGGTAGGAAGTTACGGTCACGCCTGTGGGCACCTGAGTTATAGGCACAACTCCCTTTTCATCACCGCAGGGAGGGACGATTAATTCCCGTCACCTTGAGGAGGAGGCCCACCCAGTGTTTCAATGTCCTCCCGAGGAGGTCACAGAGAGACCGAGCAGACCTTCAGGCTCTGTTCCTCCTCACCTTCGCTCAGGGGTCCTGGAGACGGTGGACAGGTCACTTCTGGCACAACTTCTACGAAGTCCTGCTGAGGCCCAGCCCGCCCTGTCCCCCTCACATGCACAGTTCTGGTGATGCAGCCACGCCAGGATGCCCCCAGCCACAGGGGCCAGGATGCTGGGGAAGCCCGTGGCTCCATCTTGGCCCTTCAAGGTCCCTAAGAACACTTACTAGGTGTCCACCCTGCGTATCAGGAAAGAAACTTCTGGGGGAACAGAAGGGCTTGGCAGGCTTTGGATTTGAAATCTGGATAATCCATTTGAAACCTGAAGACCCGGACAGAAGTAATGTAAAAATTAAATTAAAACAGAAGCATGAAATCTGTCTTCCTGGCACTGAGACAACCTCACCTTCGATTTCACATTTTAGAGCAGATAAAAATCACAATTAAAAATACTTCAATCTCTACTATCCCCTCCATTTTATAGCTGGAGGCCCAGTGACAGGAAATGATCTGCCCATCCCAGAGACAGGAAGAGGAAGCGCCCTGTGATGTTTTTGTTTTTTCGACAAACATCTTCATTTGCTAGGCCTGGCTCTAAATACTTTTCAAGTATAAACACATTTAGTTCTCAGTCCAAATTTATAGGCTTATATAATTGATATCATCATTACCTTCTCTAGTTTCCAGAAGTGGAAACTGAAGCACAGAGAAGCTAAGCAACATGTTCAATGTCACAGAGCTTATAACCATCCAAATTTGGATTTGAACCTCAGTCATGAGGTTATAAAGTCAGTGCTTTTCACCACTACCAGGCTTCTGACCAGACTACTGTATTCCTCCATGTGATGTTCTGCCCTTCACGGTAAGGCTAATCCTGGAAATCTGAGATGCGAGAACACTTAGTGTAAAAAAACCTCATGTATCTCCATCTAAGCACAAGTGTGTCCATCTGTTTGGTAGAAACAAGCTAATTCTCCTCAATCTTTGATGCAAACGTGAGAGGAAGAAAGTAGAAAGGAAATCATAGCTTTGAAATGCAAGAACTACATTTAAAAAATAGAATGTAAATTATCAAGCAAAATGTATCTTGCCTGAGAGAAAACCAAAAGAGAAGGGCAGTTAGGGATGAGGTGAAGAGGCCAAAACAACTCTTTACACCCTAGAAAATGCCTTTGTATTTACTCAAGGAACAAATATTGATTAATTAGTTATTAAATTCCTTTATTAACCCACTTATTATTCTTTATGAAGCATCTTCTCCATTCTGGGAATGGAGTAGTGGACAGAGAGTTCCCACCTTCACAGAGGCTATATTTTAATAAAAAATGACAGGCAATAAGCAAAGAAAGAAAGAAATCAGAATATATAGTATACTAAACAGTGATAAAGCCAGGCAAAGCGGATGGGGGCGTGATGGGGGTGATGTCATCGGGCAAACACGGAGTGAGCCGAGGCGCCGGGGTGAAGACCAGCGGAGGGAAGAGCACGGCAAAGGCCGGGTCACGGAAGCGCCTTTGGCAGCTTCGGAGAAAGCTGGAGGCTGGGGGCCCCGGGGGTGCAGCTGGAAGGAGTAGGAAGCAGTCAGAGAGGTCCTGGAGGCAGATGTCAAGACTGGGGAGTTTACTCTGAATGGGAGCCGGGGAACGAGTTGGGGGCATGTTTGGAAGAGCTCTCTCTGCCGCTGTGTTGAGACTAGACTAGAGTCCGGACGGGGCGAGACTGGGCAGCGGGGCGGCTGCGCCGGAATCCAGGCAGCAGAGGCGAGGACCCCAGCGGTAACGGTGTCGGCGCTGAGAAGGGCCCGTATCCTGGAAAGGTTTTGGAGGGAGAGGCACTTGGATTCGCTGCTGGGTTTGCGGGGAGGGAGGTTTTTGCAGGGACTCAATGAACAATTTACATAAGGCAGCCAACACCCCCGGAGGTACAGATCATCACTTCTTTTTTGTGATGGGCCGGGCGGGTGTTCCTCACCACCTATGCGGTTCCCATGGCGAGCGGACGGCAAGCCGAGGATGTGGCTTGGAGACAGAATATATGCTTTCAGACCTTCCTGGGGCGAGAGAAAGATCTACCCAGGAGGACAAACCAGAAACCAGAAATACATAACGGTGCGTATTCCCTTCTACTTCTCACACAGAGACCAAAAGGCTGACAGATATTTTAGAGCTGGTGCTCTCCGAGCTGCACTGGAGTCATTTTGTGAAAGTGTGACAGGATTTGGTTTGGGAGGACACGGCAACAGCTGCCTCACCCGGGCCGCCTCGAAACCCAGCATCACGTTCAGAACGGAACGAGGAAGAGATGCTGTTTTATCCCGGATTCCCTCCTAGACTCTGGAAGGCATCACAATACAACATTCCACTGAAAATGAATATTTTGACACTAAAACCAGACAGAAAATCCACCATGTGAGCTGTTGAGAATGGAAAGTGGAGGAAACGGGAGGAAGGAGGATGAAGGCAAAGACCAAGGAGGATCCACCCCCGAAGGGCAAGAATCCGCATAAGCGCTGGTGCTGAGGGAAAAGGACTCCTTCCCAGAGACGCAAGCGCCACACTGCAGGTTCTTACGCGTGCATCAGGATCTTATCATCTCAAGAACGAAAGCACATTCTCATCTCCTGGACTTGATGAAGCTGACAAACCCAATCAAAGCCGTTCTCAGTGAATTCTCACGAGGGAAGCGTTCAGAAGGTTTTCTCTGTCTTACAAGTGAGGCCGACCTGAGAATTTCCACCTGTCCCCATGCACCAATGTCAAATTGTGGGCTCCTGGAATGGAAGGGTCCTTGTCTGATCTAACCGGGCAAGGCACACGTGGTCACTGCATACCCAACCTCCTGGGCACCGCAGGTGAGCTAACACCCCATGCGACAAACAGGTAAGGGCATTTTGGAAATAAAGCGCAAGCCTCAGATTCTTCAACTTTAAAATCAAGATGATAATAATACCTTCTTCTCCTAAATCACAAGACCTTCTGCAAATCAACAGGAAAAATACACGTGATGCCTTTTTATAAAAATGTACACAGCTATATAACTGTCATTGATACACTATAATTAATTATAAATAATGCATAAAGCGTTCAGCAAACTAAGCACTTAAAAGGGATAAGATTCTAATATTTGCACATGTAACAGACTGCTTAAGTTAAGTATACCTTAGAATTCCTCCCCCACCTTCATGGGTTTACTGCTCTTATCTTCATTTTGTGTGGAAGTGAAGCAAAGCTCAGAGGTTTTACGCTGCCCAGGGCCCTGTACAGAGAGAGCCGTCGGAGGGCTGACAGCTGGGCTCAGGTATGCTCTTTGCAATCCATCCACTGTACAAAGTACACTAGGGGGTGGGGAGGGACTGAATGACACGACTCAAGAGGACGTTCTGGAAGAGATGCGCAACACGCTGCCATTCTGCGACCAGCAGATGAACAGGAGTGGAGAGGATGGGCATTCGGGGGACGAACAGACACTTCCTTCCTTCCTGGTCCAGCTCCTCAAGTTTCTGACTCTCCTGTCGTTTGCACTGACATCCCCCATCCCTCACCACCGAGCGCAGTGTGTCTTCAAAGTCTGACAGGCATTTGCCTATCTCTGAGGCTGCCACTTTCTGTTTTCCATCTTTGCAGAAAATGTCAGGAGAAAGGTCTGAATATCAACCATTAATTTCTCCTCTGAAAACAGGTAGGGGAAAAAAACTCACTGCTAATTGTTTCTGACAGGTATTGAAGGATGTAATATCCCAGAGAGCAAGAGAAAGCAGGATCTGATGATTTGGAAACAGGACAGGGAAGCCAGGGTTGGGGAGGAGGGGAGGTGATTCTGTTCTTACACAAGAATCCCAATGTGGGGCTGCATCCCCCTCCTGGTGGGGAGGGGGGTCAGGTTCCCCCCTCCCGTCCGCAGGTGCAGATCTGCCTGAAGGACTTGGGCTGGAGTCAGAGATGCGGCCAGCGCTCCTCCCAGCTGCCAGATGATCCCTGAGTCACAGACTGGGAAAACAGGCGCTGGAGTAAATTGCTGCTGCAGTCCCACAAAAACAGAAGGGAAGCTTGCCGGAAGCAATCAGGGCTCTTGAGAGGCAACGCGCCTCCTTGGCTTGTCTCTCAGCCAATCATCTCACGTGGCTTTACAGGCATCAGATAATGAGTCCCAACAACTTCACTGTGGATAAAGTATTAATAGAACTCCGTTTACAAGACCAGCAGAGAGTGGAGCAAAACGAGGCAACCTGGCCAAGGATCAAAATCACAATTTGACAGCAGCACAAAAAAGAAAAAAAAAAAAAAAAAAAGCCGAGAGAGCAGACACCAAACACCAGACAGGAGGAATGAATCCAAAGCCTTTAAAAACCAACCAACGTGCAAACGCACACATGGGTCCTTCCGCGTGCCCCACGAGGAGGGCACCAGGCCGGCCCACACGGTGCCCCTCCTCCAACCCCTCCCGGCCCAAGCACTCTGGATCCGTCCACACGGAACCTTCAATCAAATACCCAACTCGCTTCCTCACTTCCACCCCTTCAAACAGTGTGTTCTTCCTGTCCTGAGCCCTCGCCAACTGCCGGGACCCCCAGGCTTCACAGCTGACTTGGGCCCATCCTTTGGGGCTTCTCTTGGACATCCCCTCAAGAACCCGCCCCTGGTCTCTAAATATGGATTAGATGTGTTCCCACAACACGCTGCGCTGTCCCGTCACTGTCTTTATCACGCCAGGTTGTGGTCATTGCCTGTTGGTGCTCCCACTACAACGCGCAAGCAGGGACCGCGTCTGTTTGGCTCAGGAAGAAACACAATACCTGGCCTGTAGGAGAATCTCAACAAGTACGTGTGGAAGGGCTAACTGGACACACGCTCCTGACCTAGAGGAAGCTTTCCATCCCATGGGTGAGACAGACATACAGCCCAAAGGAATGAGAAAGTGTTGAATGTAAAGGAAGAATAGAAGGAGCAAGCTTTAACATTCCAAACCGGAACCTCCCGGTTGCTGCCACGGCACACGCTGCTGCTTTTAGCTGAGAATCTCTTCCAGTAGAACCTTTCAGGCCGGAGAGCGTCCCCAGGTGCCAGGACAGCCGAGATGCTCAATGCAGAGCCCCTTTTAAATTCCGAGACCTGCCTGTCAATCTTTGGATAGATGAAGACCTTGAAGATACATCTACCGTGTTGTCTATCTTAAAAGCAGAACTAGGATTCTGCACCTTGGGCAGAAAAATAATTGTTTGTTTCCCTAGAGAGGCTGTTTAGTGTAACAGAAAGGACATCGTGGGTGGTGGAACGCCATGTGTTGGAAAGAGCATAAGTTTTAGAATTAAAATGACCTTGGCTCCTGTCCCAGCTCTGCAATTTACTAGCAGTGTGATTTGGACCCAGTTCCAGTCTCTCTGAGCCTTACACTTAGCATTGCTATAGAGCTGTACAGATTAATATTACATTACAGACTTAAGCCTCAACCATTTTTATCAACAGTGTGTAAAATAAAGATCCCACACCCTATCTCTACCACTTTCTAGCTGTGGGCTCCCGAGCAAGTGTTCTGATCACTCCAAGCCTCGGTTTTCTCATCTATAAAATGGAGGCAATCAAACCTTCTTTGCACACATAATGTAATGATTGAAAGACGCATGTTTATAAAGCTCTATATTTGGTGCCTCCATCATAACAGACACTTAACAAATAGAAATCTTTATCATTTATTTTTTGTACTGACTATACTGAGATTTTGTCAAATATTTTTTTGCCCTGATCCATGGAAGAACGTGACTGTTTTCTGCCTTTTGACATTTATCTCCCTCTCTGGTCCATCCAGTAGATGTACTGGCTTTCATGTGGTCTGCAGCTCCTCCAACCACTGATGAGATGATGAATGACCCTGGCATTTTCCCTGGACTGTGTCCCCTCCGAGACCAGCCAAGGGTTTCCAGCAAGCACTTTAGGCCAGAGTGAGAGCCCTGGATATTCAGACCATATTTAAGGTAATGGCTTAGATCCACTGACTTTGCAGTCTTGAAATTAATTCAGAACACAATCACCAAACAGTTGAATAAAATACTTCTTTCTCCATTCAACTGATGGAATAGTGTTACAATGTAGAAGCTCTTATAAACTGAAAGGGGCATTTCCCTAAACATTCAGATTTTGTTCCTAACTGTAGGAGGATATTAAGTTGTTAACATAAAATTGGTCTTTTCAGCTTTCTGAGCCTTCTTTATGGAGGAGACAGCCAATTTCGTTTTCCGATCCAAGTGTATTAAAGTTCACAATTAATTTAGATAACATCATGTGAGCTGGTAGTAAAGTGTCTAGCAATTAAATAATGAATGTCAGGAAGCCACAGTCATCAGAGATATCAGAACACACCTTTATTATAATGATGTAAAATCAGTGTTTTCATGTGATTTAATTATAGATAGGAAAAAGCGCAAAACCATAGATTTATAATTTTTAGATAATGCATATGTTAAAAAATGTGTTTCCAAAACTGTAATTAGTATTAAGCAGGTTGAATTCATCATCTTTATAAAAGAGAATTTTAGATTCCAAATATAATAACTTGGCATGAATAGAGATAGAAGAGCTTGGAGTATGATATGATTAGATAATGTCTCCTATAACAAGGAAAGAAATGAAACTGCTAAGTAATGCATGCATTTCTCTAAAGGCAAATGTTGCCCACCACGCTGTTCAGGATTCATAGTAGGAAGTGTTGGCCCTAATGACATGCATTCAACACAAAATGCAGAACCAACTGGTACTGCAACTTTGCACAATCTGGAAGATGCTATTTACACGGCAGTACATGTACGTGGCATCTCTATGTGGGTGCTCCAGGGAAGCTGGTGGCCCTGGACCCAGCAATACTCTGCCTCTTCATACAGACAGTTAAGATCTATGGACTCGGATGCAAGAAGTCTGAGGCTCAGAAAAGACCTATGGGTTTCTTATTTTTTTAAACCATTTTTTAAATTGAAGTAGAGTTAATTTACAATGTTGTGTTAGTTTCAGATATACAGCAAAGTGAGTCAGTTATATATGTGTATGTGTGTGTGTGTGTGTGTATAATTTTTCATATTCTTTTCCATTATAGGTTATAACAAGATACTGACTAGAGCTCCCTGTGCTTTACAGTAGGTCCTTGTTGTTTATCTGTTTTACATATAGTAGTGTGTATATGTAAATCCCAGACTCCTAATTTATCTCCACCCTGGGCCCCCCTCCCCACCCCAGCTATCACCTTTGGTAACCATAAGTTTGTTTTCTATGTCTGTGTGCTTATTTCTGTTTTGTAAATAAGTTCATTTGTATCAATTTTTAGATTCCACATAAGTGACATCATATGATGTTTGTCTTTCTCTAACTTTCTTTACTTAATAGGATAATCTCTAGGTCCATCCATTTGCTGCAAATGGCGTTATTTCATTTTTTATGACGAAGTAATATTCCATTTAATATATACATATATATACATACATGTATCTCTCACATCTCCTTTGTCCATTCATCTGCTGATGGACACTTAGGTTGCTTCCATGTCTTGGCTACTGTAAATAGTGCTGCTATGAACATTGGGGCGCTTGTATCTTTTCTTTTTTTTTTTTAATTTTTATTGAGGTATACTTGATTTACAATATTATGTTAGCTTTAGGTATACAACATAGTGATTCAATATTATTATAGATCATACTCCATTTAAAGTTGTTACAAAATAATGGCTGTATTTCCCTGTGTTGTACAATGTATCCTTGTTACTTATTTATTTTATGCTTAGTAGTTTGTATCTCTTAATCCCTTACTACTATCTCACCCCTCCCCTCTGTGCACTGATAACCACTAGTTTGTTCTCTATATCTGTGAGTGTGTTTCTGTTTTGTTTTTTGGGTTTTTTTTTTGTGTGTGTGGTACAAGGGCCTCTCACTGTTGTGGCCTCTCCGGTTGCGAGGCACAGCCTCCGGACGGACGCGCAGGCTCAGCGGCCTTGGCTCACTGGCCCAGGCGCTCCGCGGCATGTGGGATCCTCCCGGACCGGGGCACGAACCCGTGTCCCCTGCATCGGCAGGCGGACTCTCAACCACTGCGCCACCAGGGAAGCCCGTGTTTCTGTTTTGCTATACTCATTCACTTGTTTTATTTTTCAGATTCCACATGTAAGTGATAACATATAGTATTTGTCTTTCTCTGACACTTCACTATAACTGTAGACTTTTTGAAGATGTCCTTTATCAAGTTGAGGAATTTCCTTTTTATTCTTATTTTCCTGTGAGTTTTAAAAAACAGGAATTGAAATTTTGTTTTGCCAATTGCTACAGTATCTATTAATATGATCATATGATTTTTTTTTTTCATTTTGGTAATATAGTGAACGTCATTGTTTGGTTTTTCCATGGCTCCTCACTCCTTATGCAAGCTTTTTCACTCTCATGACTTTTTACTATTATTTCTAAGCTATCAAGTCCCATCTTTCAAGTCCTGTACTGGATAGGCATTAAAGAAAGAGTTGAATTTACATGTGTGAAGACAGTGAGAGAGAATTTTGTACCAGTGGAAAAATTTCAGTTCCAAGCCCCTCTGAACTCATCCTACTTATCTAAACTTATTTCTTAGACTACTCTCCATCACAAAACATTATATAGAGAGATCACCAGATGACTTCAGTTAATACAGACAGATGATAAATTAGATAGATAGATGATAGATAGATAGATAGATAGATAGATAAAGGGCAAAAACAAACAAAATGGGCCCAGTGGGAAACCAATTAAAAATCTCAGCACAGGAAATCCTTTTAAAGGAGGGTAAGGGAAGCATGTATCTTTTCTAATTAGAGTTTTCCCCAGATATATGCTCAGGAGTGGGATTGCAAGATTATATGGTAACTCTGCTTTTCGTTTTTTTAAGGAACCTCCATACTGTTCTCCCTAGTGTATGCACCAATTTACATTCCCACTAACAGCATAGGAGGGCTCCCTTTTCTCCACACCCTCTCCAGTATTTACTGTTTGTAGACTTTTTGATGATGGCCATTCTGACTGGTATGGGGTGATATCTCATTGTAGTTTTGATTTCCATTTCTCTAATAATTAGTGATGTTGAGCATCTTTTCATGTGTTTGTTGGCCATCTGTATGTCTTCTTTGGAGAAACGTCTACTTAGGTATTCACTCATTTTTTGATTGGGTTTTTTGTTTTTTGACATTAAGCCGTATGAGCTGTTTGTATATTTTGGAAATTAATCCCTTGTCAGTCACACTGTTTGCAAATAATTTCTCACAGTCCACAGGTTGTCTTTTCGTTTTGTTTATGTTTTCCTTTACTGTGCAAGAGCTTTGAAGTTTAATTAGGTCCCATTTGTTTATTTTTGTTTTTATTTCTATTACTCTAGGAGATGGATCTAAAGAAATTATTGCTGCAATTTATGTCAAAGAGTGTTCTGCCTTTGTTTTCCTCTAAGACTTTTATAGTATCCAGTCTTATATTTAGGTCTTTCATCCACTTTGAATTTATTTCTGTATATGGCATTAGAGAATATTCAAATTTCATTGTTTTACATGTAGCTGTCCACTTTTCCCAGCACCACTTATTGAAGAGACTGTCTTTTCTCCATTGTATATTCTTGCCTATTTTGCTGTAGATTAATTGACCACAGGTGTGTGGGTTTATTCCTGGGCTTTCTATCCTGTTCGATTGATCTATATCTCTGTTTTTGTGCTGGTACCATACTGTTTTGATTACTGTAGCTTTGTAGTACATACAGTCTGAAGACACAGATCAAGATTCCTCCAGTTCCGTTCTTCCTTCTCAAGATTGTTTTGGCTACTAGAAATCTTTTGTCTTTCTATAAAAATTTAAAAATTTTGTTCTAGTTCTTTGAAAAATGCCATTAGCAATTTGATAGGGATTGCATTGAATGTGTAGATTGCCTTGGGTAGCATGGTCATTTAAACAATATTGGTCCTTCCAATCCAAGAACATGGTGTATATTTCCATCTGTTTATGTCATCTTCAATTTCTTTCATCAGCGTCTTATACTTTTGGGCGTACAGGTCTTTTGCCTCCTTAGGTAGGTTTATTCCTAGGTATTTTAGTCTTTTCGATGCAATGGTAAATGGGATTGTTTCCTTACTTTCTCCTTCTGATCTTTCATTTTTAGTGTATAGAAATGCAACAGATTTCTGGGTATTAATTTTGTATCCTGCAACTTTACCAAATTCATTGATGAGCTCTAGTAGTTTTCTGGTAGCTTCTTTAGGACTTTCTATGTATAGTATATCTCATCTGCAAACAGTGACGGCTTTACTTCTTCTTTTCTGATTTGGATTCCTTTTATTTCTTTTTCTTCTCTGATTGCTGTGGCTAGGACTTCCAAAACTATGGTGAATAAAAGCAGTGAGAATGGGCATCCCTGTCTTGTTCTTGATCTTAGAGAAAATAGTTTCAGCTTTTCACCATTGAGTATAATGTTACTTGTAAGCTTATCACATATCCTCTTTATTATGCTGAGGTTTGTTCCCTCTGTGCCCACTTTCTGAAGAGTATTTTTTTTATCATAAATGGATGCTGAATTTTATCAAAAGCTTTTCCTGCATCTGTTGAGATGATCATATGATTTTTATTCCTCAATTTGTTAATGTGGTGTATCACATTGATTGATTTGTGGATACTGAAATTTGCAGATATTGATTTGTGGATAAATCCCACTTGATCACAGTGTATGATTCTTTTAATGTACTGTAGGAGTTGGCTTGCTAGTATCTTGCTGAGGATTTCTACATCTATGTTATCAGTGATATTGACCGGTAACTTTCTCTTTTTGTGATATCTTTGTCTGGTTTTGTTATCAGGGTGATGGTGGCCTCATAGAATGAGTTTGGAAGTGTTCCTTCGTCTGCAATTTTTTGGAATAGTTTCAGAACAATAGGTGTTAACTCTTCTCTAAATGTTTGGTAGAATTCACCTGTGATGCCATCTTGGTCCTAGCCTTTTGTTTGTTTGGAGTTTTTAAATTACTGATTCAATTTCAGTACTGGTAATCAGTCTGTTCACATTTTCTATTTCTTCCTGGTTCAGTCTTGGGAAATTGACCCTATCTAAGAATTTGTTCATTTCTTCTAGGCTGTCCATTTTATTGGTGTATAGCTGCTTGTAGTAGCCTTTTATTGTCCTTTGTATTTCTGTTATGTCAGTTGTAACTTCTTTTTCATTTCTGATTTTATTGATTTGGGCCCTTCTCCCTTTTTTTCTTGATGAGTCTGGCTAAATGTTTATCAATTTTGTTTACCTTTTCAAAGAACCATTGTTTTTTTTTTTTTTTTTTTAGTCTCTATTACATTTAGCTCTGCTCTGATATTTAGGATTTCTTTTCTTCTACTAACTTTGGGTTTTGTTTGTTCTTCTTTCACTAGTTGCATTAGGTATATGGTTTGGTTGTTTAAGATTTTTCTTGTTTCCTGAGATACGCCTGTACCACTATAAACTTCCCTCTTAGAACTGCTTTTGCTGCATCCCATAGGTTTTGGATCATCATGTTTTTGTTTTCATTTGTCTCTAGGTATTTTTTTTAATACCCTCTTTGATTTCTTCAGTGATCCATTGGTTGTTTAGTAACATATTGTTTAGGCTCCACATGTTTGTGTTTTTTGCAGTTTTTTTTTCTTGTAATTGATTTCTAGCCTCACAGTGTTGTGGTTGGAAAAGATGTTTGATATGATTTCGGTTTGTTTTTTGATATTTACTGAGGCTTGCTTTGTGGCACAGCATGTGATCTATCCTGGAGAATGCTCCATGTGCACTTGAAAAGAATGTGTATTCTGCTGCTTTCAGGTGGAATGCTCTATAAATATCAATTAAGTTCATCTGGTCTAATGTCCATCTGGTCATGTGTTTCCTTATCGATTATGTCTTGATGATCTGTCCAGTGCTGTAAGTGGGGTGTTAAAAAGTCTCCTACTATTATTGTATTACTGTCAACTTCTCTTTTATGGATGATAGCATTTGCCTTATATATTAAGGTGCTCCTATGCTGAATGCACATATATTTACCATTGTTAAATCTTCTTGGACTAGTCCTTTGATCATTATGTAGTGTCCTTCTTTGTCTCTCGTAACAGTCTTTATTTTAAATAGTCTTTAATGTCTATTTTTTTCTGATATAAGTATTGCTGCTCTGGTTTTCCTGGAATATCTTTTCCAACCCCTCACTTTCAGTCTGTATGCATCTCTAGATCTGAAGTGAGTCTCCTGCAGACAGCATATATATGGGTTCTGTTTTTGTATCCATTCAGCCAGTCTGTGTCTTTAGGTTGGAGCATTTAGTCCATTTACATTTAAAGTAATTATAGATATGTATGTTCCTATTTCCATTTATTAATTTTTTTGGATTTGTTACTTTCTTCTTTGTTCTCTTCTCTTGTGATTTGACGATTATCTTTAGTGTTATGTTTGTATTCCTTTTTCTGGTTTGTGTGTATATCTATTATGGATTTTTTTGTGTGGTTACCATGAGGTTTTTGTATAGCAGTCTACATATATTTGTGCTTGTTTTAAGTTGCTGATCTCTTAAGTTCAAATGCAGCTTAGATACCCTGCTTTTGTACTCTTCTCCCCTCATGATTACTGTTTTTGATATCATATTTTACATCTAATTGTTTTGTGTGTCCCTTAACTGCTTTTTTGTGGATAAAAATGATTTTACTACTTCTGTCTTTTAACCTCCCTACTAGCTTTGTGTGTGGATGATTTCCTACCTTTATTGTATATTTGCCTTTACCAGTGAGCTTTTCCATTTTTAAAATTTTCTTTTTTCTATTTGTGACCTTTTCTTTTCCACCTAAAAGGTTCCTTTAACATCTGTTGTAAAGCTGGTTTGACTGTGCTGAATTCTTTTAGCTTTTGTTTGTCTGTAAAGTTTTGGATTCCTCCATCAAATCTGAATGAGAGCCTTGCTGGATCAAATATTCTTGGTTGTAGGTTTTTCTCTTTCATCATTTTTAGTATGTTGTGCCACCCCTTTCTGGCCTGCAGAGTTTCTGCTGAAAAATCAGTTGATAGCCTTGTGGGAGTTCCCTTGTAAGTTATTTGTTGTTTCTTCCTAGTTGCTTTTAATATTCTCTCTTTATCTTTAATTTTTGTTGTTTTGATTACAATGTAGCTTGGTGTGGTCCTCTATGGGTTAATCCTGTATGGGACTCTCCATGCTTCCTGGACTTGGGTGACTGTTTCCTGTCCCAGGTTAGGGAAGTTTTCAGCTACTATCTCTTCAAATATTTTCTCAGGTCCTTTCTCTCTCTCTTCTCCTTCTGGGACCCCTATAATGTGAATATTAGCACACTTGATGTTGTCCCAGAGATCTCTTAAACTGTCTTCATTTCATTCTTTTTTCTTTTGGTGGCAGTGATTTCCACTACTCTGTCTTCCAGGTCACTGATCCATTCTTCTGCCTCATTTAGTCTACTATTGATTCCCTCTAGTGTATTTTTCATTTCAGTTATTGTATTCTTCAATTCTGTTTCGTTGTTCTTTATATTTTCAAATTCTTTATTTAAAACATCTAATTTCTCACTCTGTGCATCCATTCTCATGAGTTCTGCAATCATCTTTATGTTCATTATTCTGACCTCTTTCTCGGGTAGATTGCCTATCTCCACATCACTTAGTTGTTCTTCTGGGGTTTTATCTTGTTCCTTCATCTGGAACATTCTCCTCTGCCACCTCACTTAGTCTAAATTTGAATTTTTATGTATTTGTAAGGTTAGTTTCATTTCTTGACCTTGAAGAAGTGGCCCTCTGTAGGAGGGCCTATGTGTCCCGGCAGTACACTCCCCTCTCGTCCCCCAAGGTCATTGGCCAGCTGGTCCCAGGGTAGTGTCTGGCCTGCATCTGGGACTCATTCTGCAGGCTGCAGGACTGTAGTTTTCTTGCTTCTGGTGTCTGCCCCCCGGTGGGTGGAACTGGTCTCTGTCCTCTGGTGGGCAGGGCTGTGTCTAGGCGGGTATCTAGAGGTGACTTGTGCAGGCTTCCTGGCAGGAGGGGCTGGTGCCTGCCCACTGGTGGGTGGGGCTGGATCTCTGTCCACTGGTGGGCAGTGCCGTGTCTAGGGGGGTATCTAGAGGTGGCTGTGGTCTCAGAGAGTCTATAGGCAGTCTGTTTGCTGATGGGTGAGGCTGCATCCCCACCCAGTTTGTTGTTTGGCCTGAGGTGTCCCAGCACTTGAGCCTACAGGCTCTTGGGTGGGGCCAGGTCTTGTTGCCAAAATGTCAGCTTCCAGGAGAGCTCACATAGATGAATCCTCCCCGATATGTCTGTCACTAGTGTCAACGTCCCCAGAGTGGGCCACAGCCATCCCCAGCCTCCCCAGGAGACCCTCCAAGACAAGCAGGTAGGTCTGGTCCAGGCTCCTGTGAAATCACTGCTTTTGCCCTGGGTCCTGGTGCATGTGGGAGTTTGTGTGCACCCTTAAGAGTGGAGTCTCTATTTCCCCCAATCCTGTGGAGCTCCTGCAATCAAGCCCCACTGGTCTTCAAAGTCAAACGCTCTGGGGGCTCCTCCTCCTGGTGCCCGACTCCTGGGCTGGAGGTCTGATGTGGGGTTCAGAACTCTCACTCTTGCGGGAGAACCTGTGTAATATAATTAGTCTCCAGTTTGTGGGTCACCCACCCTGGGGGGTACGGGATTTAACTATATGGTGAGTGCACCCCTCCTACCGGTCTTGTTGTGGTTCCTTCCTCATGTCTTCAGCTGTAGAAGGTCTTTTCTGGTATGTTTCAGTCTTTTCCAATGATGGTTGTTCTGCAGACGGTTGTGACTTTGGTGTGCCTGAGAGGAGGTGAGCTCAGGGTCCTTCTACTCTGCCGTCTTAGCTGCTCTCCTGCATGCCTGCTGAGAGGCTCCACACGGCATCAGGACCCGGCATCCTCACCAGCAGTCCCCACTCTGGGGCTCTTTTTTTCCTTTGTACTTAGTCCAGGTTCACCTGCTCACGGTTGGCAGGCATTCCATGTCCCAACAGCTACTCCAGACTTTCACCACGCTATAGACTGGATTCTCTTTACCAGTTTTTTTTTTAAGATGATGATTAAAAGTAAATAAAGGACACTGAGAATTTCATTTTAAACCCACCTGCTACCCGTTTCAGGCAGTGGCAAAACTAGCATAAACAGTGGCAAAACTAGCATAAACAGGCTAAACGAAGGTGCGCACGGGTCTGAATTCCATGCCAGGCGCGGACGATGTCGTTAATATGCACTCAGACCAGCAAACCATTCCCAGCAAGGGGAGCATGTTGGTAAGATTACCTTTTTGTAAGAGCAAGAAAAATATCCTGCCATTCGGTGGTGAAGAGAGCACTGGGCAGGGGATTGGACAGACCTCGGAGCCCCTGCAGGACGTTCTTGATAATGAGAGGAACAGATCAAAGGAAAGTACCTCAAGGGGTGTGATTCTGTACATTTTATTTCCAAAGCTGGATAACTATGAGGTATAATATAAAAATACAGGGAAGTTGAACTAGAGATGGTACTTAGGGCTTCCTGAATGCAGACACTGGAATCTACTTCTCACGACTCACCCCGTGGTCCTTTCAATGCAGAGGTGCTAGGAATTACAGGAAAGACACCCAGAACAGACTTGCTACTTTGTTCATTTTTGTGTCTAATTTGAGGTTTTATTTTGATGGGGTTTTTTTGTTGTTGTTGGAGTGACTGATTGATGATAATGGAAGGACTGACTGAAAGAGGAGAGAGTGCAAACGTCACCTCTGAGACAACTTGGTGCATTGTGGAATGCCTGATGCTCTCAAAGCTTTGTGGACCCCACCATGAGCGTTAGCCCAACGGAAAATGATGCCACCAGGGAACTTAAAAATATTACACAATTGGGGAAAAGAATCTCCTCGCTCATCTGGAAAATGAGAGGGCTGGACAAATGCCTCAGGTCTCCTCTGGGTCTGAACTGCTGTTTCCCTGATTCCTAGAGACCTACCATAGGGAGCATTTTAGAAGAGAAATGCTGAGTACCAACAACATATTTTTGGCTTCCATTTAAAACAGATATCTGGGTATCTGTTTATTCTTTCAGACGTGTGTGTCCCCATAGCAATTTCTTGTTTAATTCAACATGGCTGAGAGACTGAAAACATTGTAAATGGTTGATTTCAGTGGTTTAGGTTTAAATAATGCAGGGCTCAGAGAGACTCCGATGGCCAGGAAAAGGAGAGAGAACACTTCACCCCAATGGGATGGCTCCTGTTCATTCACCTTCTTCCCACGAATGTGCCCATCCCAAGTCTGGAGTCACAGGTCATGGAGGACATGCTGAGTCCACCGGACTCAGTCTGCATTGCACACTGACCCTGAGGAGGACGCAGAGGAGGCTCAGGGAGGTGACCAGAAACCCCAGCCTGAGGAGGCGCATGCCCGAGAATCAGGGCTGCTGCGTCCTGGTTAAGATCTGTGGTTTCGGTTCTAAGCCGCCTCCTGGGACAGATGCACCAATTCGCCAGTCACCCCGAGGCTGATGAGGAAGGGCGCTGACAGCACACAGCATGGAGAGAATGATCCTGCACCCAGGGGTGCCTGAATTCACCCTTTTCCTAATCTAAGGTTGTAATGAGTTGTGTATGCTTTCTGTGCCTAAATTTCCTAACCTATAAAATAAGGGGATAGTAATACCTACCTCAAAATATTTTTATAGAAATTAAAGAGGATGACATAGATAAGGGATTTCGCTATCCCAGAGCCTAGCACAGAGTAGGCACCTGATAAATAGTAGTCCTCTCTAAGGTTTTATTGAGGTATTATTAAGGTTTTAAAGAATCACACACACACACGTACACACCTGTCTCTTCAGTTCTCACAACCTGGGTCATTGCCTTACACTGATATACATTGCCTGAATCTAAACCAAAAACATGAAGGTAGGGCTTCCCTGGTGGCGCAGTGGTTGAGAGTCCGTCTGCCGACGCAGGGGACATGGGTTCGTGCCCCGGTCCGGGAAGATCCCACATGCCGCGGAGCGGCTGGGCCCGTGCACCACGGCCACTGAGCCTATGCGTCCGGAGCCTGTGCTCCGCAATGGGAGAGGCCACAACAGTGAGAGGCCCGTGTACCGCAACAAAACAAAACAAAACAAAACATGAAGGGATAGGCCCTAAACATGTTAAAGATAAAAACATTAGTAGGTTTAAATGGTAAGAATAGAGGATATCATCACAGTCATCAAAAATTATCATAATTCCAGTTAGCTTTCATCCGAGCGGTACCTACTATCTCTGGGGCATTTTGCTGACTACTTTACATACATGTACAACACTATGAAAGAGCTAGCCCCCATTTTACAGAGGCAGACACGGAAGATTAGAAACTATAATTGCTGGAACTGGTATTCTTACCCTTATGTAATGTTACCACTCTACAGAAGTGCTCCAGAAACTACTGCAAGTACAAAACTGCCACCAGAATTAAACACCTTATGCCTGAGTCAATTATGCACTGATACACGGTGCTGAGTCCAGAATGACTTTCTAATTCCTTTGTTTGTGCACCAATTTTTCTACAAAATTAGGTGAGCACTCATTATGCACTGAGTGGTTTGCTAGATGCAAGGGCTATGAAGATAGAAACATACAGTCTCTGAACCCGGGTTGCTCAGGCAAACCAAGAGAGCAAATCAAGAGGAAGAATGTGGGGCTTCCCTGGTGGCGCAGTGGTCGAGAGTCCGCCTGCCGAGGCAGGGGACGCGGGTTCGTGCCCCGGTCCGGGAAGATCCCACATGCCGTGGAGCGGCTGGGCCCGTGAGCCACAACTACTGAGCCCGCGCGTCTGGAGCCTGTGCTCCGCAACAAGAGCGGCCACGATAGTGAGAGGCCCGCACACCGCGATGAAGAGTGACCCCCGCTTGCCACAACTAGAGGAAGCCCTCGCACAGAAACGAAGACCCAACACAGCCATAAATAAATAAATAAATAAAAATTAAAAAAAAAAAAGAAGAATGTGGCAGGTTTGGGTGGGACACCCACCTACGTCCCATCCGTGCTCACCATTGTGGGTGTTTATCTAGGTCCAAGCTCTCCGAGCCCAGGGACCACTCCTGAGGGGAGGGGGTGCTTCATATTCAGTCCCCACCTGCATCACAACGGTACCCTGTCCACAGATTTGCCTCCTCTTACAGACTCCTGTCTCTTAGCTCTGATACTCTTACTAGGATATTTAGGATTAGTGATAAATGGCAATTTGAACTGGTCTAGATTTAGGCAGTTGTAGGGTCTTTGAGCTGGGGGAAAAAAAAAAAGAGTGAAAGATAAATGCAATTTGCTAAGTAGAACAACAAGAAAAAACCCTAACATCCCAGAATGTCATGCAAATTACAGTTATTTATTATCAGACAGTGTTGTATAGGATTATTGATTAAATAAAATATATCGCAACCAGAACCACAAAGCATTATATCTATGGGGCATCCATCAGGATGTAGATTTTCCACACACAGAGCACTCCTTAGGAGCAGCATTCCTTGTCATGGAATTGTACTGGTGTTTCCGACCCCACCTGCCTTCTGTGGTCACATGAAAGTCACAGCCATTCCCTGTCATCCCAGCAAGGCGATGCTCTGGTACAGAGGAAGAGAGGTGAGGGGCGGGCGTGGCTTGCAGGGGTGGCAGGTGAGCTAGGTCTGAACGTGCGTGATCACACGCTGAGAACACATTATTTCTTGTTTTACCAAACTCACAATTATCCACCAATTTGTTCCCTTCAACAGCTTCAATGTATTTCTTGTTAAAGAACATCTCTTCGTGAAAGCCTTTGACAAAATATTCGAGCACAAAGGAGTGAGCGGGACTCCGCGAAGCCCAGTTTCCCTAAAGTGGTGAGTCAGCAGGGGGCAGGAGAAATGTTATCACTGCCACTCCTTGTTGGAAAATTAAGGGCCTTCCTGTAAGTCAAAATTTTCCTTTGCTCTTAATAAGATGACAGTCTGGAACACTAGGACTGCCGCTGAGATAGTGCCTCCTTGCTGGGCTTAGATGATTCAAGAGCTCGGCGCTCACTCTCAGAAGGCTGCCACGGGTCTCAAGGAGAGCCAGGCAAAGCAAGAGCCAGCAGTGGACTCTTGGAAGTGAGGGTCGCCACGCGAGGAAACGACAACTTGTTGATATGCAGGGTCATCCTCTTTATCTTATTCTAGCTGGAGCCAAAGAACAGACACAAATCAGCATCTTCTCCCTTCAGCGCCTACGTGAACAACGATGGGGTGGGTTAAAGGGGAGAAAGCGACCTGAGAACAAATTGGAAAGACTAACAGGCCCCCGGGCTCTGGGAGGACAAGGAAAGTGACACGTGGGCAAGCATGAACATCAGAGCGAGTTCCAGGGTGGGGGACAGGGTATCTGGGGACCGAGGATCAGCTCCCCTGACCACACCTCCCTAAGCTGTCCCGGGAAAGGTCAGGGTTGTAACCATGGGAGGACCTGCTGTTCTTTCTCTTGCAGAACTGGCATTCAGGAGACAGAAGATTTTTTTTGCAGAAACTTTTTTTTTTTTCAATTAATCAGTAAAATTTCTTCTTGGGCTTTAAATAGTCCCTCAAAGGAGCTGCTAAGCCAGAAGCCAAAGAGATGGTCTTCCTCCTTCTGCAGGAAGAATGAGCCCTGTTGCCTAAAAGAAGAACCACTTTCCTATCTGGAGGCCCTCCCCGCCTCAGGAATGCTTGATTGTTTTAGGAGGAGAGGGTTCCACTGCACGCTGATTTCTCTCAGTATAAATGGGCTCTTTCAATAAGGGATAATCTCAGGAGTGAGAGAAATTGCTGGACCAGGGGTGAGATCTGCAGTCCGTGCAGGTTCAGTCATTTCCACTTCAGAATCCATGTGCTGGGTCTTTCTAAAGCACCTGCCCCCGTTTTAGTATAATGTTAGCTATTATACACAGGTGCTATACAAATGTATCTAAGTACATTTACGTACACACACGCGGACACGCATCCACATTCAGCACAAAGGAAAGCACACACTTCCCTGCTCACTGTCATGCCCACAGCCAAGTCCTAACTGGTGGCAGTTCCAAGAACTGTTTATTCACATGTTCATTACTGAGCACCTTTGGTGGGGTGAACCGTATCTCCCAAAAAGAGGTGTTGAAGTCCCAGCCCCCGGTACCTTGGAAGGGGACCTTTTTTGGCTACAGGATCCTGGCAGATAGAAGTAGTTAAGCTGAGGTCCTACAAGAGAGGGGTGGGTCCTTAATCCACATGCCTGGTGCCCTTATAAGAAAGAGAGGCGATACAGGGACAGAGTCACAGGAGGCAAGAAGGCCTCGTGATGATGGAGGCGGGGATGGGAGTACGTCACCTGCGAGCCAAGGAACACCATGGATTTTCCATCACCAGGTGCCAGGAAAAGGCTCAGAAGAAATCCCCTCTATGGGCCCCAGAGGCACATGGCCCTGCCAGCACTTCCGTCTTGGATTTCCAGCCTCCAGAACCGAGGCAATACAATTCCGTGGGTTTAGGCCATCCAATTACGGCACTTTGTTAGGACAGCCAAGGAAGTGGATCCGGCACTGAAATGCTAGGCTGGGGAGGACACGTGATCAATATGATTACCCCCCGAACCCCGTTTCCAGAAGCTCAGCGTCCATCCTACAGCGGCCTCCACCTTGCCATGCCACATGGAGTCATCAAGCTTTTCAAGAAGAATCTGTCCAGTTTAACCCCAACTTTCCCTTTCCCCTTGGAATTTCCACTTCAAATACACCAAAAGACAAAAGCGATAAAGGGAAAATGTAATTTGGCTGGAAAGCTAGCGACCTTCTCTTTCCCAGAAACCCTGGGTATCGTTTATTTTCATTTGCCCTGGGACACTTAGCTTAGATCGTGTCTTTCAAACTTACGTCTCCCACCCTTAGGGTCAGAAAGGCATCTGCGATTTTAGATGCCTCAAGAACATTTCTGGGCCCAGGCGACATTAGCAGTTAGACTCAGTTACTGAAAAGCACCCTTCAGCTCCTGGTGAGTTTGCCTGGCTGGATCCACTCTATCCAGGTGAAGTGAAGCGGGGTGGGGGGCGGGAGCTGCATAAGTACTGGGTAAATCAAATCAATTGTCAAGATCCACCCTGGATTTTGCCAACTGAGGATTTTATCTGTATCAAAAAATACGTATTTCTTGCATAACCTGGATCATTTTGGACAAAAATCCCCAGACTCCTGGATTTTACAGATCAGTAAAATTTAAAAGAAAAAAGAAGTCGAAAATTAGGTGGAAAATCTTTCATTTTGCCAAAATGTCTATTATCTCTTATCATGAAATTTTAAAAATAAGGGGGCCATTTCTATTCCACAAAGACAAAGACATTTCTTTCCACAAAGACAGGGGGTATCAACGCACTTCGAAGGACAGCTGTTGACATGATGGGACGCTGGCAGACTTCCCCGGACTTGGAGCCCCTTATTTTTCTTTCCTGCACAGTCTGGGGTCTTCGTCACAGACCAGCGTCAGCTCAGGGGTCAGCCCTTAAGAGACCCTTGGCCTCAGGAAAGTCCTCACTGTCTACCTTGCTTTGCGTCTACAACCTGGTTATGGAACCCAGCCCCTGGCTGGAGAGGGGCCATGTGAGATGCCCCTCCCCTCCCCCTGCTGGACGCTGCGAGTGTCGGGAGACAAAGCTCTGTCCATTCTCCAGGTTTCTCTCCCATAGCCACAGCCCAGCACACGGGCGTTTGGTAAACGTTTGCTGGTGAAAGCAGCGGGCAATGTACAGAAACTGACCCCGTGGTTGCTCCTCTCTGACATCAGTGTCACACCAGCCGAACTACTGCCTTTTTATCCCTAGGGCGTATTTTTTATTCCCGAGATATCCCCACCAAGGGATGTCCAAATGGAAAACAAAAAAGGTGAGAGGTGATCAGAGAGGGAGTAGGGGCAAAGCCTCAAAGATAAAATTAATCCCACAATTCAGGACAAGAAATGACTCCCTAAAAGAAAGAGTTTCTGGAAAAATACAAAGCCTGGAAGCAAGACTATAGCTCTGTTACAGCAAGTTTTAGGCATGGCAATGATGACGTCAGAAAACCCACCCAGGAATGTCCACATGGTTAGGAGCCTGTTCATTAATAAAATGCAGGTGGCTCCTTACACATCCCAAAGCGTATCCCTGAAAACCAAATCCTGGAGTCCGCCTGCCGATGCAGGGGACACGGGTTCGTGCCCTGGTCCAGGAAGATCCCACATGCCTTGCGGAGAGGCCACAACGGTGAGAAGCCCGTGTACCGAAAGGAAAAAAAAAAAAAAAAACAAATCCTGGCCTGGGCAAGCCCAGCGTGCTGCACACGTAAAGTGAAGAGAAGAGTAAGGGTAGCTCAGCAGTGGTGACGCTCCTGTGTCTCCAGCATCGACCAAGCCCTAGCTGCTTGTGTTCCTGGGACTGTTCTCAGAGCCTCCAGATACGCTCCCCGCATGGCTGTGCCCACACCACCTTTCCTCTCCCTCTGTCTCGGAGACGCCCCACTTCCTGCTACTAGGGGAAAATTCCCTTCAGGTGAGCTCTTGTCACACCTGTGCCCCTGCCCCTCCTGCCATCCTTCCAGATCCATCAGGACCTGGATCCTTTCCCACTCACAGCTCTTCACCCTCTTCCACTCTCCACTTCTCCCTGTAAACATGCTCAAGTCTACATTTTTTCCTCGTAAAGAAGAAACAAACAAAAAGCTCCAGAGCCTTCTCGTTCTTTCATTTTCCACCTCAGTCTTTTTAAATGAGCATTAACGTCTCTATGTCCACATCCGTCCTCTCCTTCCTCCCTAACATACCGGCATGTGAAAATGTCCTAATCCATGATGCCTCCCTAATCCTAACCGAATCTGGAGACCTTTTCTCAACTCCCAGTTTCCTCAGCCTCTACAGTATCTGACACAACAGATGATCCCCGTCTTTGTGAAATGCCCCTCTCCCAGATACCAAGGCCCTCAGGCCACCCAGTTTATGTTTCACCTTCTCTCACAGGCCTCTCTCTTGCCATCTCCTCCCTCTCCTAGTAATCTGGGCTATGACCCAAGAACTTTAAAAGGCCTCGTCCATTTCAATGGCGTCCCTTGTTTCCTCTGTGCAGAAGACTTCCAAATCTCACGTTCGAGACACATTTCCAATAATTTATACCTATACTTATCTATATCTATCATTCATCTTTCTGTAGGTGTCTTATAGGTATTTTAAATTCATCTATTCCTTTACTTTACCCACAAATTCTGCTTCCTGACATCCTCACTTCTGTTCATTGTAATTTGCTGCAGAACGCTAACTCCCCACCACCCAGGCCAAGACACACAAACACTTATTATTCATCCCTGACCCTTCTCTGCCCTTGACTGACTTTGAGTCCAGACCTCTCCTTTAACCCATTGCCAGCCTCCTAACCAGGTCTGAACAGATGCAATCAGTTTGCTCCCCTGTTCAAGAATCCTTGTTTCCTTAATAGTTTGGTTTTCATGAAATAAAATGTGCATGAGGAACTGACAGTCAGACATTTTGTATCAAATAAGACACACCCTTTCTTTCTGATGTAAAAAGAGAAGACAGACATTTTACATAGTCATTAATTTTGGTATTCATTTAGGCATTTGGGTCACTTCTAGATAAAGTTATAATATCATGCAAAAAAAGAAAATGCATCGTAAATATTGTCTAGCCATATGATCCTGGAAAACGACCCGTCTTATGATGTTCTCAAATCCCTCTCCTTCAAGTTACGGGGGGTCGGCCAGCGTGGTGGGGGGATGGGGGCAGAGCGGGAGGCAAATCGGATGATTCCTCGTTGTATGTTTTCCTCCTGGACCCAGCATATATGCATCTGAGCACCTAGTTTATCAAGTCCTTCAACATAATCACCTTATTTGATCCTGTCGAGAGCTCTATAGGATAGAATATGTTGTCTCCACTTTATACACGGGGAAAATGAGATTAGGAGAGAGGAAGTGACCAATTGTCGAAGTTCACTTAGCTGGGGCATGGTAGAGGTGGGAGTCAAGCCCCATCCTGAATCCCGGTTTCAGGTTATGTCTGGAGCGTCTTTTAAATCCTGCAGCTTTCTAAGTGTGATTCTATGGGCCCTGAGAGGAAGCCCACCACACCTCGGCCTTCGTATCCGTTGCCCGACAGTAATGCACACCCAGCCCTGCCCCAAGCAGCTCTTGTAAGCCTGCTTAAGTATCAGGCTTGGACCTCTTAGCACAGAACACACCAGATGCCACGACTACAGAGATAGAAACCGTGGGTATCCGTTTCTGCTTTCAGGGCCCTATGAAAACCAGCACAAAGGCGGCAGGAAGGGAGGGAAGTGTGCACTGACTAGCTTTCATTGCTATTGTTTTGTTCTGCCTTCGCTGAAACAAAAAAGTGTTTAATGAATCCGTAGCTTTAGAGATACACGTGGGTGAAAAGAAATCAATAAAATCAGACCACAAATGTTGGGGGTCGGTAGGTACTGACTCACCTTCATCACTGTGAACCTGTATTCCCTCTCGTTCTGTTCCCATGAAGGAATTCCTGCTTCCTGAGGGAAATACCCACAAAGGGTGTGTGCGTGTGGGCGCGCGTGTGTGCGTGTGTGTGTGCGTGTGGGCGCGTGTGTGTGCGTATGCGTGTGTGTGTGCGTGTGCGTGCGCACCGAGGGAGAGCTGAGACAGGAGGCCGTGGTTCCAGGTGGGTCAGTTTCCTTCTGAGGATATTAGGAAGCCCACTTGTAGCTGTAGGTCCAAGCTATGTCCTCTAGTTTAACACTAACAGCAAGAAAACTAATCTTTTTGCTGGTCCGGTTCTTTAAAAATCTATCATCTACTTGGCTGACTCCAAATTCACTGTGGAGGAATCAAGGGGTATGTTTACTGTAATGCCCCAAACTCAACCCACAGAAATCCCCTGCAATCCATATTATCTTCATGTTTCAGGTGACAAAACTGAGGCTTCAGCCTTTAAGCAACTTATTACTTTCACTGCCTAGTTAACAGCAAATCAGGAATTAAACCCGTCTGTTCCACCCCGAAGCCTGTGCGTGCACCCACTGAATCTCAGGGCTGGCACACAGCCCTGGGTGGTTTCACAGAACCAAGGTCAGTTCTCCTGACTTTGCCACTGTAGCCAGGGGTCAACAGGAGAGGCTGAAGCAAAAACCTCAGCAGTTCAAACCTTGCCTCAGTCATGTGACAGTAAGTAAGCAACAGTCCCCCCTCTTCAATCCCTGCACACAGAGAATCGTGCATGTCACAAATCTCTCCTTGTTGAAAGTAGGCATCACATTATGGCTGAACCATTCCCGAGGCTCTGACCCACTCAGGACAGACCACTTCTCTGCCAGGTCTAAATTCTTGCTCCAGAAAGCCTGGTGCAGCTCACTGCAAGCCCAGAGATGTGGCCTCCCCGGAGCAGCTCTGGGCACTGAACACAAGGCCCCGTCGTCCAGATTCATCCCCTGCCTTCCGGTCTGAGGGCTCCTGACAAGCAGCTGTCGGGCCCAGGAGCCCGAGGAGAAGCAGGCCCTGGTCCTGGCAAGCCGCTACTTTGGTCCCCTGCCCGGCTCCTCCCTCCAGCTGCTGTCGCCTGGAGCTCGGGGGACTCCCAGGGCAGTTTTCACAAGGAAGCCCCTCTCGCCCCCCACTTAGTCAGCCGCTTCTGCTGCTGCCCCCGCCAGCCTGGCCACAAAACACCTCAGAGAACCCCCGTTGTTACTGGAAAGTGTCCTTCCACAGCAGGCAGAGAAACGAAAATGTTTCCCCATTTCAATCACTTCCCTTTCTCAAGCAAAGAAATGAAAAACAACTCTGCTCCTGAAAAATACAAAGGAAATCCAGATCTTTTCAGAATTTCATTTTCTCTCAGATTTCAGGAGAGAAGCTGAAAGTGTTTGTGTACATTCTGGTACGTGATGCGTTAATTGCTTATTTTGGAGGAAACAGGGGTCTGTCTCTCTCTTCCAGCCACTCTCCCATCCCTCAACCCAGACAAAAATAAAAGAGCAGGTATAACGGGGAGAGACCAGAATAAGACGTGGGTTCTGACAGGACAGAAATATTTATCGAACCTTAACAGTTGAGATGTGTGCAGGCATTGGGAGTGTAGGGTATAGACATACAAGGTCTCTGTTCCAAATGAGTTTATGCTCATCAGACAAAAGAGGTACGCCCGCTCATATATGCATGTGAAATCACCTATCAGTTTCACTGCATCCTTCCGTTTACTTAAGCCCTGCAAATAAATCCCCTCTTTTTACCAGCCTGTCCTTCTCCCTCCTTAGAAACAGCATCTTCAGAACTTTTCACAATGTTAGAAGTATCCATGGCAGCAGTGATTTAAGAATATAAACATCATCTGATGCTGCAGTAGAAAAGATTGTCGAGCAGAAACTTCTCTGAATATCCTTCACCCGTGAAAAGGGAAAAAGTAGCTTGAGGGAACGAAGGGGTCTTGTCACCTTAGCTAAAACATCAGTTAGCAGATGGCTTTGTGGCAGCACTCCATCGGGGAAGCCACTTCTGCTCCCCACCACAATGTTCAAGACAAAGTCAGTCCCCCAACATCCAGGCACACCTCTACAGCCCCCCCCCCCCCGCAACAGCTGCTCTGTTGGCCAACAGCTGCTGGAGGGCCCACGCTTGAATAATTGCCTTCTCTGTATCTTGCACTCTGTTAAGTGACCGATACGTATTTCAGGAAGGAAAGAGGGGTACAAAAGGATGACGGTGCACATGGGAGACAGGTTTGTTGATGTAACCTTTTAGCCCTAGTTACGAGAAAACGAGGAGGTGTTTTAGATCTTTTGTGATCCACTCTACCCACCAGGGATATAGTGCTAAGTATTTCAAGAGAGTCAGGACTCCATGTGACTTGGGATCAACTGGTAATCTGAGCTCTCACCACAGGCGAATGGGCAGGTGCTGCCCTTTGGAAACTCAATCTGCCTTCCTGAGCATGTTGGGTGTTGTTATGACCCGTTAGGGAAGCTCACCCCAGCCTGGTAGCTGAAGGGTTTTCTACAGAGGCAGCAGACCAACTGTCTGAACAATCCTGTCCACTGTGGACAGACTGTCCTGCAGATCCTGCCCTGCCTGGGGTCACTCCTAGCTCTGGAGATCCCTGCAGAAAGCTCGGAACTGGGGGTCGGGGGAGCCTGCCAGGAGGGACCGGCGCCCACAGGTGCATTTCATGTGGTCACCATCACAGCCACATTCCAACCATTTTTGGACCCTGACGACTCTGCCCTTTAGTTCAGGTCTAAGGAGAGCACTGAGTCTCAGACTCCAGCTAACTCCGCCCAAACATCCTGAAATAGAAGTTGGGGGAATGAACCCGCTCGCTGTGTACGAGGTTCATTTTGCTGGGGCGGCGGTTTGGGCCCGTGCTGTGGGCACCGCCCGACGCCTTAGGAAGTCCAGGTTCAGATCTGATCCCAGCCCTAAACCCCCGTGTGCCTCGGGAAGCTCCCCAGCTTTGCAGAGCATTCTTTCCTCGTCTGTAAAGTGGGTCGGGGCTGGCCCTCGCGCAGCCCTCTCCCACCTCTCCCACCCAAAGCTGAGTCCAAAAGCACCTCCTTCACCACCTGCCATCAATAGGCAGCAGAGCTCTTCCCCCAAAGCGGAGAGTCACTGAAAACGTGCACAGAAGAGGTCAATACACTGAGCTGCGTGGCCTCTTCCTGTTCTGAGAGTATTTCATGTCTTTATGCTCGTACACCGAGAAAAACCTGGTCTGTGCCAATCTACATCAAATGGCGAGGGAGGCCACGGGGGAGGAGGGACCCGCTCAAAACCTGCGATCCAGGTCTTTCAAATGGCAAACTCGTTACATCCCCGCGTCCTGACGGGCTCAGTGAAGGCGTCTCGTCGGAGGCCCTTCTGGCGGGTCAGGCCCACACACAGGACTGCGTGTCACATGGATCACATCAGGGCTTGGCAACAGACAACGAACATGTCAGAAAGCAGAAGGGGTGTTTGAGGGATGTCACTGAGGGCCGGGGAGCGTCACGAGGTTTGCAGTAAAAACAAACGACGACCAACTGGAAAAATGGCCTGTGTGGTGAGCAAGATGGAGAGGATGAAAGGGAGGGAAAGGGGGACAGAAGACAGAGCTGGGACCAGGAGCAGGACAGGCAGCTCCCTTCACTCGGGGGCTGCCGAAAGCCGGAAGCCGGCCTCATCCATGTAACCACCATCTCACTGACTAACAACTCTCCGTCCGTTCGGCACGGGAGATATAAATTTGAATTAGGGAAGGTAACACTTTGCGGGGAAGGCCACAGGCTTTAGAACGAGTCATGGTTTTTGTGGTGATTTGGGGAAATGACAAGGATCTCAGAGCTCAGTGTCGTTGTGTCTAAAATAAGGACATTAGCGTGGTCCAGGAAAACAGCTGAGAGATGTAAATGCGACGTCAGGGGTAACAGGCCCGGCACAGAGCGGGCACGCACCAGACGGAAGCTGGGAGACAAGGCCCCTGCTGGAGGAGAGCCCCGAGTCCCCGGGGAGGGGGACGCCTGCTTGCAACTCGGTGCTGGAGGGGTGCCTAACAAACGGATGAGACCACGGGGAGTGTGAAGGGCAGGGCTCCCGGAGCACAGAGAAGGGCACTAAGGATGGGCTTCCCCATGAGCATCCAGCAAACGGAAGGGCACGGGTGACCTCAGAGAGGCAAGTCCACCGGGATGTGTCTGTCCAGTTGAGACGACTGCGGCTGAGCAGAGGGTCTGTGGGGAGCAGGACAGAGGCCAAGGCACAGAGGGCCCTGCACGCCGAGTTAGGTGATCTGGGCCTTTCCCGACACAGGCACTGAGGAGACACTGAAGTCTTGTGTTTTTTTTATTGAATTGGTTACAATATTGCTTCCGTTTTGCGTTTTGGATTTTTGGCGGCAAGGCGTGTGGGATCTTAGCTGCCCGACCAAGGATCGAACCTGCATCCCCTGAATTGGAAGGCGAAGTCTTAACCACTGGACTGCCAGGGAAGTCCCACCACTGAAGTTTTGTGTTTTTTTTTTGCGGTACGCGGGCCTCTCACTGTTGTGGCCTCTCCCGTTGCGGAGCACAGGCTCCGGACGCGCAGGCTCAGCGGCCATGGCTCACGGGCCCAGCTGCTCCGCGGCATGTGGGATCCTCCCGGACCGGGGCACGAACCCGTGTCCCCTGCATCGGCAGGCGGACTCTCAACCGCTGTGCCACCAGGGAAGCCCCTTTCTTTGGTTTTGATTTTTCAGATCTCTCCTGTGATTCTCGTGAGCAGCCAGAGTTGAGACTTCTGCTCTAGACCCACTGGCCAGCTCACGGGAGACTGACCGCGTCAGGGTTCAAGCCAAAGACTCATGGAAATGAAGAGTGTGCACCTGCCTCCCTCTGCCCCTTAGCCTATCTCTCTTGGGGGTTTTAAGGGTGGGCACGGGGAGCAGTGTCAGCCCTGGATGCCCTGAACCTGGAGGTCAGCTAAGCATCACCCCACAAACAGGCTGCGTGTCACGGTGCACTTTGCTTTGGCTGAGCTCTTCCCAAGGACGCTATCAGCGATGTGTGGGACATGCGCTGGATGGGCAGGACACCGCAGCAGTAATCTGGATAAGAAATAAGAGGACCAGAATTTTCCTAGCTGGCGGTGTTTGCTTTTGTTGAAATGAGGGTATAACAAATAGAGGATTAGGTTGACACTGTTTGTTTGTTCGTTTGTTTCGGGTAATGGACACTGACTAGAGAAACTTCAGTGAATGATTAGATCAATGTGTGTTGCTGCAAAGCTTCTTCTTTCCATTTGGATGGCAACTTCACTTGACCTGAAGTGATGTTTATTTACACATTTTTACCATCAATTCAATCTTAACGAGCAGGGTCAGTTTTGCTACCCTCTGTTCATAGTTAGAGAAAGGGAGCCGGAGTTAGTGATGGGGGCTGGCTTCCCCGAGGTCTCCACGGTGAGTTAACGCCCTTGTTCCCTCTCCCTTGGCCATTCCCAAATTCTAGGGCCGACAGAAGCCTGCTGGCCACTCTCCCCGCAAAAGACAACTGTGGGAATGCTGGGTCTCCAAGGGCTCGGGGTGGGGGGGAGGTTTCCACCCACTCACTCTGTGCTGTTCTGATCAGGCCACCCGACCGCCATGCAGGTGTGGGAGTCACCTGGGAAGACCTCAGAGACCCCCTGTTCCGGTACTCCGGCTCCCAGAGCCTTCCCTTCCCGACCCACCAAGGCGACCTGCTCTCCCGCCACAGTGACAAAGGCCGCTCCTGGAACAGAAGCCCCAGGAAAGCCTGCTGACTGCAGCATCTCAGCGTTCTACCGCGGCGCGCAGGTGCACGTGGGCACCCCCGGAGACCTGCAGGGGCAGCACCTGCTGACAGACAGGGAGCACTGCCACAGCTGGGTTCAAAGGGAGGGAGTGGTGAGTGCCAGAGGAGAGAGGGTGGAGCCTGTGACTCGAGCCACCTGCTGGCCTGTCCCTGCGGCCTAGGGTGATTCTGACTGCAATAAATCAACAAACAAAAACTACAAGAGCTAGTTCACTCTGCCCTGTGTAGACTGCCAATAGGAGGAGGCCAGCGTCTTAGCAGCTGCGGGGGCGGCCGGATGATGAGTGATGGGCAGCGAGGGCCGCCCTCTGCATCGGCTCCCCGGCAGCTTCGCTGAGGCAGCTGCAGATGCCAGCACACATGCCGGGTGGGCTTCTGTGGCCAGTTTGCGGTGGAGGCCCCAGGACATGTGACCAGGGGTAACAGAAGGGGCAGAGCGGTTAACAGACAGCCCCAAGAGGCCACGGAGGCTACCCCACGCGTGCACACGCACCACGCCTTGAGTTCCCAGAACCCTCCGCAAGGGCTTTCGAAGAGCTTCCACTCTCACCAGGGTTTGAGAGAGACTGTTCTCAACTACTGCTGTGACTAAGGAACGGACTTTTCAGAATAAACAGCAGCTTTCTTGTTCTCTCTCGGGACACCTGAATTTTCATAAGTCTTGAACCCTCAAACTCGAGGTGTTTTCTGCCACCAGCCTGAAACGCTCAGGTGTTTGGAGCGGTGGGGACCCAGGGCAGGGGTGCTGCCCCAAGTGTGCAGACTCACGCCTCATCGGCAGTGGCACACCGAGCTGGAATACAGCCACACGGGGTCAGACGCAGCCCGGTCCTGCCCCTTACCAGCTGAAGCGCTGCAAGGCACGTGTTCGGGTTTTGCTGCTGTTGTTCTCTCGTGTTTGTGTTTTGTTTGTTCTGTAAACCTCTCTGAGGCCACTTCCTTATCTGCAAAATCATACTATGTGAGCATTAAACAAGATGCTGCATGGAGAGCTACTGGCACGGCTGCGGTCCCAGCAAAGATGCTCCCAAGGTCAGGGGTGAGGCGTGCTCCACCCAGACCCCAGAAGCACTCCACCCATCCAGGCCTGCACTCAACTGTCTCAGTGTCCTCACCCCCCCCGGCCCCCCCCCCCCCACACCGCCACCAGGATGCTGCCATAGGGCGTCCCCAACGGGCACAGCCTGTCCTTCCCCAGAGCGCCAGCATCCACCGCCTCCGGGCCCTGAAAGGCACCCAGGCCCCGCCTGCCCGTGAGGGGCCCTCCTCTCCATCACCGCCCACCGCCTCTGCCCCAGCACATCTCATTCACCATCTTCCCACCGTCCCCCTGCTCCCTCTTGATCTTCTGGCAAATGGTGAGATCACAGCAGCTTCAAGCGCCCTGGGAGGGTTTGCCCCTGCTCTCCTGAGCCCCAGCCCTCCTGGCGGCCACGACATCTGAGCGCAAATTGAACAACGTGGATGAAACGCCCCATCTCGGCATTTCACTCCCGCTGCTCTTCTGAAATGTTCACAGGAAAGTGCCGGTGGCTCTTTTGAAGGCCCACGAGCTCACACACCCCCAGTCTCCTCCCCTGGCCTGTGGCCAGCTGTGGACAAGAAGCCAGCTCTCTGGACTTTCGGTTTTCAGTCGGGGAAGGCTCAGTGGTGGATCGGCCCAGAGAATGGCCTTGAGGCTCTAGAAACTATTTATTAGGCCCATCCTGGAGCGCCACATCAATATGGCCATCGGTGAAGCAAAGCAGAAGCTATAAAAATATCATCCATCCCAAACAAGCCTCCTAATCAAACAAAGCCCCGTGCTGGCTGGGACAGGCTTGTGTTCTGACACATAAGGGCCCTTTCCGTCTTTAAAACAGACCATTAAAACACGGAACACTTTGGCTCACAGAAGTCTAAATCAAAAGGGAGGGGAAAAAAGAGAGAGCTCTTTTCTCCAAGAGTAATAATGCCGCTTCCAGCTCCTAGAAAAGCTCATTGCGATAGAGATGCAATATCGTTTTTTCCCACTGTGGCTTCTCTGTTCCTTTCCAACACCCAGAAAATCTCCTAGAGGTTCAAAATTGCCCCACCTCCCTCTAAGAATCCCTGTCTTTTCACTCCACGTGTAACACAGTGACCATGCTGTGATGCTTTCAATATTATTTTGTTGTTTTTGCAATAAATAAAAAGATAGAGTTTGATACATATGCCAGAAGGGAAATCATCATAGTAATCACAGCCTGAATTGGAATGACAGCAGCCCGGTGCCCTGCCCCAATTCCCCAGGGCTGAGGAGGAGAGGAAGCAGGGCCACGCAGCCGTGGTTACTATGATGCTCATTTCCACCAGGGCCCCTCCAACTGGCTCCAAAATGCGACTTAATAGACTGCTTTCCAAATGCCCTGTTGTATTTCTACCTCACTGCACCTGCTGGACAGAGTTAATATGTGGACTCGAGGAAAAGGGCCATTCGGTGAACGAGCCACAGAGGGTTACAGAAGGAGCTCCGGCTCACTCCCCACCAGCTGGCAGACTGCGTGCGACTTCGCATCACGGTTCTAGGAATCAATGGGCAGCTAAAGCTTGCACACGGGGCTGTTCTTCTCTGGACTGCAGGCTGGGGAGGAGGGGATACTGAGAGGGCAGAGGGAGACAGGAAGGCAAGCCACGGGGACAGGGGCATGCAGCGGCCACCCTGAAAAACCTGTGTCCCGATCTCGGAGAAGTCTGCTCTGAAACTCAACTGTTTTTCGATCTGGGTAGTCTTTGGGGACAGGAAGGTAGGAAGGACACAGCATGACTGACTCGGCCCAGCAAACATGCACAAACAACAGTCACGATAAACACCCCGTGCTTTTCTCCTTTGCCGCCTATTTTCAACCCCTACTTCTTTACCATCATCCTGGAGACACACACCCTCTGTGATCCAGGTGGGTGCACAGGGGAGAGGAAAAGGTAGCAACTGTGGTCATATATTTTTTTATTTACAAAACGTATTGGTTCTTTATCATTTAAAGCCAGAAAGCTAATTATCTCAGAACTCCATGAGCCCTTAAGAAAGTGAACAGATTTCAGGCTGATGGGTCCTCATCCTGAGGATGTCTGATAGGTAATTCTTAGAGATCTGGGGCCTATCATGCAACTGGCAGTAAAAATCAGCCACTAAACAATAAACAACTAATGTTCAGATTCTTTCCTTCACATCACATGTGCCACGGAGAATCAAAGAAATAAGAGTAAACAGATCTGAGTTAAAGTGCACCAATGGCCATCTTTATCATCTTAGTCAAGTAAACTAAACCTTCTGGTTCCACTTTAGCCAAAGAAGTAAAGCTCACGGCTGAGATCTATTTCACGGCGGGTCTCCAGCACCCCAACAGAAGCCCGCGTGGTACATCCGGCAGCACACAGGTGCCCATCGGGGTAGAGCCCAGTGGGACGTCTCAGCTGAGGAGTCCGCTCTCATTGGGAGCTTCCTCTTTACACCCTCAAAAAACTCTCAAAGAAAAAAAAAAAAGAAACATCCAGATGGTTTGTGCACAAGAAAAACATTGGAGCAGGTCTTTCCCTTTCAAACTTCTCTCGGGCACAGCTGGATCTTCTATGTGACGGGAGTTAGGGAAATCTCAGTGAACGCCGCTGACAGTGAAAATGACACGATTTTCTGGGAAGTGGCGGAAAGAGGCACCGCCTCTCCTGAAAAAGCCACCGCCTGGGTCCGTGTGCTGCCTCAGCTCTGGACACTGAGGGCGATTCTCATCAGTGATAACAGCGTGAGGTAGGGTCTGCAGAGGCAAACGGGCTCGCAGGGAAACAGCGCTCGTGCATCTGCAGGAGGCGATCCCACCCGCGGACTGGGGCAGACCAGCCGACTCCCCCGGTGCTGGCGACTGGGGCTGAAGCCATCGTGCCCCACGGAGGAGGCGTCCCGCCAACCAACCTCGCCTGGGTGATGCCTGCCCTCTCCTCCCCGTCAGACTGAGCACTTTCCCCCTCTGGTCCCTGCTCGCTTTGGGAGGTGCCCCCAGGTGGGTGAATGAGACCCCTTGAAGCATGTCCACACTTGGAGAAAGCCATCACTTAGCTAAGATAATGTGCAGTGGCCACATCATACTCCCGTCGACATGAACCCCACGTGAGATCCGCGGGATGCCACCACTTAGGAAGATGAATTAACATGGACAAAACGTGTTTCAAGGGCAAAGGGATTGCAAACGGAAAGTTTCAAATCCAGTTCCTTCCACTGGAGGGGCACTCTGACAACAATCCCTTCATAAATAACCAAAGAATAAACAACATCTAACTAATGCATAACTTTCAAGATCTAGTTCATGGAGCAAATGTTTCCTCAGAATCTGTACTTTTTTTTTTAGGGAAATACTAAAAGTTTCTTTTATAGCAGTGGTAAAGCCAGGCATTTCAGGGAAGTAAGTCACAGAAAATGAAGGTAGGCATGTTTCCAAAGTCGAAGGCAGGCTGTACCATCTGAAGTTCCAGAATCGGCACAGATCTGAACTTTAATAAATAGGAACATAGATAGTCAGAATCTGAAAATGAGGTAGATGATGACTTCCTATTTTAAAATCCACACTCGAGTATGCAAGGAAATTAGAAATAAGCAGAAAAGATCACTAGGTGTCTCTAATGGAAAGCAGAGCACCGTCTCGAGCACACCCCATTGGGTTATCTCATCCCAGCCGTTCATTGCCTGTGAGCTATTTTACAACTCTGTAAATTATAGATAATTGATAGCCAAGCAAAATAATTCTGTCTATAGACATGGAAATAAATTGTCTGTTGCAGTTTCAGTCAACGCCCCCTTCCCAACACCTCAGAAAAAGCCAGTGTCCCGTCCATTTGGAAACTGGTTTCAATATTCCTTTAACCTACATACACTTGTATGTCTTCGACTTCTCTTTCAAAACATATATAACATCGCCTGGTTTCCTTATGAATAATAAGTTAAATAAAATATTGTTCATTTTGTATCTGTATATGAACCATCATTTTACCTTTTCTGAAAACTGCCTTTTAACAAGTAGGCAGGGATGCTCCATATAAAGAGAACAACAGACTATCGCGAATGTAAAAAGCGTCTTCCATTGACCGAGAATTAGTGAGACAAAGAAAGAGTATGTCTCCTTCTTGATTCAGCGTCAGCGATTTCCTTTAGCCACACCTAAAGTTTCCATCAGTTCAGCAGACCAGGGGGATTTCTAGTAGAAATACTCAATACACTGCAATTACATCTGTATTCTACGTAGACTGAGGTCTATAGTTAAGCGTTTATGATACCATCATGGTTATTCCTGGTACAGAGTTAGTCAGTGCCATCAGCCCATGTCTGACCTTCACAACCTGAAGAAAAGACCCCTTCCAGGTGCTCTGAGCCGAGACTGACGAGTCTAATGACCCTCTCAACAATTCCACTAACGATTCTGACCCAACAGTTGATAGAACAACTCTGCAGTACATTTTACGGAACAATGACTCAATGCACCAAAAGTTACAGACACAAGGAATATGTATAATTTTCGTCCTCGGAACTGCATCAAACGCTGCCCCTCTGTACTTTTATTTTCTTAATATTTTATATGATATTTCAACTATATGTTCAAGCGCACCAAATGCCATCATCTGGGAACCCAGTCATGTACCCAACGGGTATATCAACAAAATATATTTCAAGCCTGTGTTCTTCTTTTAACAAAAGACAAAAATTATTTGTGAAGCCCTTAGTAGAAATGAAATTGTTATAATTCACTTATTTTATGAAGTCCATTTTTAGAAAATAGAGTATCATAGAATTCACGAGTACTCATAAAACGAGATGACTTCCAGAGGTGAAACGACCATCTTTTGGCACTCAGCCCCCAGTAATTTCTTTTAATTGTATCGTTGACGCTGAGCCAACACCCACGTTCCCTTTACCACGAGCAGACGCAAACCCAGCAACAGCAAACGGCCATACCTCCGTGCACCCCACGTGCTGCAGGAGCCACCAAGCAGGATGGCCAGAAACTGGCCAAAGACTTCCTTCCCATGAGACCAAGAACTGGGCCGGCCTTGAGTTCTCTCTCGAAGATGCTCAAAACAATAATCAAACAGCACTTACCTAGGGAGAGACAAAGGGAGAAGGGCAGAGAGAAAGAAGAGTTAGTGTTGACAACCACACTGTGTTCCATAGAGATGATCTATTTTAAGCGAAGGGATGTTTCACACAACTCAAATTCCCCACAAGCTCTAAGTCGGACTCGGATTTCAAATGCGCCCAGGTAAAGGTCGGTGGGGAGAAGGGCATACTGTTGCAAAAGCCAAGCAGCTCGCTGTTTGCTTTCTTTTCCAACCTGGCGTCCTTAGCCAGGTGCATTTAGTAGCCAGATGTGGGCCTGGTAACAAGAGACTGGCTGGGGACTCTGCTATGTGCCAAAAGCCAGGGGAAATGCAGGCAACCCAGCTGCCTTAATGATTACGGAGGTTCTGGAGCTATGTGGTTCAGATGCTGAGAAGACTGAACTAATAAAAAAGAAATGAGAGAACTGTCATTGCCGATTACATGGTATTTATTCCCAAATCTGTTCATTATAGAAATTTGCAAGACAAATGGCTTTTTAGCAAGGAATGGCATCATTTTCCTCCTGGTAAGTGCAGAACGAGAAACACAATTTGTCCAGAGCATGGCTTCTGTGTTCCTTCTTTTTTTTTTTTTCTTCCAAATGTGCCTGGCTCTAAAGCCTAGTAAAATTCCTGAAAATATTTATCAGGAGGTTAGCAAAAACAAGTGACGTGACATTTGTAGAGTTCTATACCATTTGCAGAGGCTTTCGTAGATACTATCTCTTCAGAGTCTCAGCGCAACATTTTATTGTAGGAAGGACAGGTATGATCACCTCCTCTCCTCCCCACTCCTGCGCCCTTGTACCCCTCCTCCCACATCCTTCTTCTTCCTCTCATTTTACAATAAGTAACCTGGGGCCCAATTTAATTACTCAGCTCGCCCCAAATCACGCTCATGGAGAATGACGGCTCCAGGACTGGACTTCATGTTCCCTGGTTTCCCATTGCTTGCACTCGATTGAATCTCAGACGTAACATACGGGCAGCTAAGAAGAATTGCAGAGAAAGGGGAATACAAGGAGGCAGGAAGAGGGAGAGAGTAAGAGGAATACGAGGTAAGAACGGCAGGAAAAGGTAAAGCTGACCACAGCTTTACCTTTATTCAGCAGCGAGTTCCTCGTTAAATACACTTGTACAAGGAGAGAGCATAGAAAAGTACCCGACACTCGAGAAACTCCATAAAAGGAGCAGCTATTATTCATTCCTTTACGTCTGCTGATCCAAAGAAGACTTGATTAGAACGGCAGACATCATCCCTTTGGTGGCTACCGTTGATCCGTCTGCCTTAATAGCTAAATAACATTGGTCAGGGGAATAACTGTGTTCGAGAAATGTCATTTTACAGGAAAAAAAAAAAAAAAAACTCTAAAAGGAGCATTTTCTGGTCGTGTGTAATATTTTAATCCCCCGGTATTGACGGATGGTTAATTCCTGGCCTGCTCACCCACAATGAAGTGCCCGGCATGCTGCCGCATCCCAGCACTTCTAATGACACCTTGGCTTTCTTCCCGGGTAATTCCAAGAGTCTGAAGCTTACCTGACATGTACATTGCACGTCTGACTCCTTGCGTGACAACAAACGCAGCTAAAATAAATGGCACAAAACAAGCTACACCTTGGGAGTTCAGAAAGGCCACGGGATCTCAGAAAGCGGGGGCCATCCACCTCCACGCAGACCAACACCTGTCTCAGGCCGCGGCGGGCATTTGACCAGGGAAGGAAGTGCTTTGACCCGCAGCAGCAGAAAAAAATAGAATGCGACTTTGGGGTAGTATCATGGGATCATCATGTTTATAGCTTTTTATTAGAAGGTAATTACAGCCTTATTCAATTTATGGCCCAGAATGCACCTAATCCCCTCATAAATGCTTTTTCACCACCCAGCACTTTCCAGCTCTGCTGGCCAAATAAATGGTGGCTGTTTCTACCTGGGTGATGGCACGGCTGTTAATTTCAACACTCCATGAAACTTAATTATGCAAAGCAGAGCGGCAAGTCTGGGGCTGTTAATCAGAGGTTTGATTCAGAGGTAATTTGTTGTTGGGACCCAAGGAACTGTCTCTGGTTCCTTCCACGGCGCTGCACCAGCGGTTAATCCCCTGCTTTAATGGAAGCTGCTGGGGTCGGATCTGGGCGCCTGACAGAGGCAACACAGCTTACGTGCATCGCCTTACTTATTAATGGGCAGACAGCTCATTTCTTCTCCTGAAGTCACCTTTCGTCACGGCAACCAGAAGCCACAGCACTTGCAGGCCATCGAGACCAAGCAGCCGATCTCTTATTTCCCAACTGCCTGAAGGCAGAACGAGAGAAAATGGGTAGATTATGGAAGTGGCTTAATATGAAGGAAGAAGTGAGAAAAATATGCTTGAGACCGACAGAGGGAAACTCATCTCTATTACCTCTGAATACCTTTAGGAAGAACGTACTGTATAGAGCTTCTAATAAGGATGATTTCAGTATTTGCTCCTAAGTAGATTAAGTGGTAAAACTCTTAGGCCCCAGATGGGGTCTAAGTAGTTCCAAACTCATATTTGACAGATGAGAGGGAATCACTACCTGACAAAAACCAAATACCACCACTGCTATTGCAATCACCAAAGACCTTTGATGGAGTCTCGTGTCCTTGGTATAAATCTGTACGTCTCTTCACTCAAAATGCACCTCCTGCAGGTCACTCCCTGGGCTCATGAGGTACTGGAGACACAGACGCACGTCAGGGCCCTTTCTTCCAAGAGCTCACAGTGGAACACACAAGACCTGCAAAGTGAATCTAGTAAGAACAGTCATGCAGAGATACAGACATCATCCCAGCAGGACAGGATGGGTGGGACTCGGAAAGGACGCAGAAGCAAAGTTGCAAAAACGATCAAAGGGAAACAAAAAGATGAATCATGGAGATTTAAAGAGGATGAACTGAGAGGGTGAAGGGAAAGAGCTTCAGGATGAATACAATAGGGGAGTGTGGAGAGCTTGGCGTAAGGCGGGACCACCATCCTGACATCAGCCTAACTCCAAACGCACCCCCACTGCTCCAAAGACGGACTCTGCTTTCCAGCCAGCGCCCCTCTCCTTTGTGTTTCCCAGACCTGGACGATTGTCCCCTCCCCCGAACCTCTGCTCAGGCTGCGTCTGTCTGGAACGCATTCTCCCACCACTTTCTAAATCCCGTCTATGCTTTACGGTGAGGCTGCCCCAGGCTCACGTGATTCCTGCCTCTTCCACACGCAGCACTGCCCATGCCCTCACGCGGCACTGAGTCGTGTGTACTTCCTGATATGGTTCTAGTTCCTCGAGTGTGTACTTTCACTCTTAGTAATATCATAAAGACTGGAAGGGCAGAGAAGGTGAGCACACAGAATAACGGCCTCCAAAGATATCAGGTCCTAACGCCTGGAATTTATAAATATCACTAGATATAAGGGAAAAGGGTCTTTGCAGATGTGACCCAGGTACAATTCTGAGCTGGAGCGATTATCTTAGATTATCCTAGGGTCCCTAAATGCCCTCACAAGTTTCCTTCATCAGAGGAAGGCCGAGGGAGATTTCATAAAGAGCAAAAGGAGGAAGCCTTGTGACCACAGATGCAGAGACTGCAGTGACACCATCCCAAGCCAAGGGATGCTGGTGGTCACCAGAAGGTGGCCAAGGAAGAAACAGCCCCTCCCCTACTGTCTCCAGAGAGCACAGCCCGTCCAACATGTAGCTCTCGGCCCAGTATTACTGATCTTGGACTTCTCGCCTCTGGAATAGTAGGAGAATATATTTCTGATGTTTCAAGTCACCAGGTTTATGGTACTTTGTTACAGCATCCATAAGAAACTAACACAAATGTATAGGGTAACCATACATCCAGAATTTCCCTGCAAGTCCCAGTCTATGCCTATCATCCTGGCATAATTATAACAGTTCCCCTTTCACTCTCAAAACTTCTAGTTTGGCCATAAGTTATGTAGTCACCCTTGATTGGATGGTATTTAATCTCTGTCCCTTCGTACTCAGTACAATTAACACAATGCCACGCCTACAGCAGGCAAGCAGTACAGAGTATTTGAAGTTGAGAAGAAAAATTCTCTGTCATTTTAGAAATAATTTGCTCACAATCTTTTGTCCAAATTTGGGAAATAAGGAATTGCTTCGGTTGGCTGAAGCAGAGAACTTGTGCAGAGACATATGTTGTTTAAAAATGAGGTTTTCGATCTGGCCTCACCCACAAAATACTGATCTGGGGCTTGTCTTGAAATTAACAAAGATCTTAATTCCCAGCCCAGATTTCCAAAATTGGTACACTGAGAACTTTTGGTAGGTATGAGGGGCATGTTCCATATGTTTAGGTTTCAAATGAGGTTTTATTTCAGAGGAAATATCTACCTGAACTTATTTGATGAGATTGGAAGAGGGAAGCTGGAGGCCCATTTAAAACGACCTCTTGACACACAGCTTAGTGTCCATGGGTTCCTTTAGAGAAAATAACTGCTTGTTTGTGCACATTTATATTGCCGGGGTTGGGGGGTGGATAGGGAAACAATCGATCAGGAAGCAATTCAATCCGGGTGCTGAGTATGAATGGAATAGCAGGAAGATGCGTTTTGAAAAAAAACAAGTTAATCATTCCAGCCAATAATATCCTTAGGATTCACAGCCGGCAGTTACATGAATCAAGTAGCAAATGTGCTTGAGTATAAATCAGTACATACTACGCAAGTGTGTATGGAGATCTCTTCCACATGTGGAATTTCGCTGGGGACATAGAAGGCTTGGAAAGCTGTGGAAGACCTCAACCAATCAAAGGACAAACTAAGGCTTTTTTGTGCTGAATTGTATGATACCGACTCTAAGTGCCAGAAACATTAAGAGAAGGGACAGTCCATTGTGAGCTGAGATAATTGTTAACAGCTTCATAAAGAGATGGGATTTGAGCTGGAGTTTGAACCTAGTGAAGTGTTCACACAGGTACTAAAAGGGGCAGGATGGGAGAATACACAGGGATCAACCAGGTGAACAGGACATGACAGGAACATTCCCGTGTCAGCTGGAAGGACGATCTCATCTCACCTCTGCCTTGCTCCATGTTAACTGCTAAATTTGGTTTAAAATATGTGTTACAGTATTTCTGAAATCCCATGGAACTTAGAGCTCCTGACTCTATTCCTTGGGCTAATAGGAAAACGTCCACCTATCCTCTGAATGCAAATTCTTGTGAGTTGAGCTGAGCAGCTGAGATTCTCACAAGTTAAAGGGATCTGAGTTTACACACTGGGATGGAGCATTGGAAATTCATTTAACTAAATTTAATTAGGAAAGATCACCCAAAGCCCTTCCCTTCTCTATTACTACTGAACTGTAAGCAGCTTAGGAACGATTAGACAATTTGCGAGCATACAAGAATTTCCAGCTCCTCGGCGGAGGAACACTCCTCCTCACGAAGGGAGTGTGCTTACACACTGATTACTGTTCCAGGTACCTAAATACTGGATGACCTGGTCTGATCTTGGTTATGAAGTATTTGCAAATAAGTAAGCAATTGGAAGTAAGCAAAAATAAAAAATAAAGCAAATGCAATGCAGAAGCCAATACACTGATGTCTGTTTTTGGATAAGGAAGTTGGAGCAAAGAGGGGAATGGACGTGAGGCCCTTCGGTGCACAGGAAAGACAATTAAGAAACCGAAGTGGAAGCTGGCATAGGGGAAAGTGGCTCTTGGAAAGTGTTTAAGCAAGTACAACTGACGTCCTTATCAGGAGGCAATCCTACATACGGCACGAGAAGACAAAACGAACAGAGATGTGCCTGTGCTCACATGGTCTCCGCCTCCATGACCTACTGCACCCAGAGTGCAGAGGATGAGCTGGAGGGTTTCCTGACTGCCAGTCACCTGTGTCATTGCAGGTGGCCTGTTGGTTCTTCAGAGTTTCACTAAATAAAAGAACTAGACCATCTATCAAGAAAGCAAAGAACACCTGGGTCCTGTTAATAACTGCATCACTATCATATCATTTTCTTAATAATTTCTCAATAATTATGATTTTTCCCTCACCAAGAACGCTTTGACCCACAAGCTATTAATAAAGATTTTAAGTGTGGATGGAGGTGAGTGGCATTTTTCAATCTATATTGAACCCTTGAAAAATCATTAAGAAGAGTAAACAAAATAAAGCCCTTTCATTTTATGATAGAAGTTTTCCCAACAAAGAAAGAAAAAAAAAATCACTGACAAGGAAGTTCGGTTTTCTTTAATCTTTGTGAATCAGTAAGATGAAAATGCCATCTGTACTAAATCCAAGGTACACGTTGTATTTCCCTGCAATTTCTCCTGTGGACTCTGTTTATAGCTTTTGGCTCACATATATTGGTATTTGCTTTGTCTAAAATGGCAAACGTTAATTATTAGCAAATAAAGCATTTCTTCTGTTAAAAAATAATCGCATCACAGTGGATGTGTGAATCCCGCAGGATGCTGAATGAGACTTTTCGAAAATATGCTACCATTTGTGTTCTGACATTGACCCTGCCTGATATTGATGAGCTGGTATCAGTCACGCACAGTTTAGCATCAATTATTGGTCAAAGAGCAGCTTGGAATTTGGGGAAAAGGAGAACTCTAGAAGGTATGCATAGACAAAAACAGGAAGAGGGCACTGTTGAGCAAAAGGAAAGTTGCAGAACAGAGTCGCCAAAGAAGATAACGCTGTGGCAAGTTTCTCTGTGTTATCCCTGAAGTCAAAGTGAACAATAAGAGACTGAAAACGTCACTGTTACCATCCCGATAACTACGAGAACAACGAGTGTGAAGATGAGTCTTTCTCAGCCAGGTTTAGGTGTAAAATTTTTAACTAATAGAGGTGATAGATTTGAGGGCTGTCATTTCCAGTTTACAAAACTCTTTGAAAATTAGAGATGTTCACACAAAGAGGCACGGCGTGTGGACAGCTGAGCCCACAAGTGAGGTATGACGCTGCAGCCCACCGGTATGACACATTTTACTCACAAATGCAGCAGACGTCTGTTGGGAAATGAAGCCCATATGCACTGTAATCTAACCCCTTCGTCATTAAGATAAGAGGAGGGCAACAAACTACCTGAAAATGAACACGTTAGTATTTACGGAACTCAGTGTCCTGGCCCCTTTCCTTGAAGAACACCAAAGACCTGACGAGCCACAAAACTCACAGAATAAACTCAGCACACAGCCGACACCACACAGAGCACTTCACAGTGGGCTGGGAACTGGCAACTGGTAGGATTTTCATGTTTCAGAAGCAGAAGCAGAAGCAGCACCCAGAGAGAGTGTGTAACTAACTCCACAACTTGCACTTGGATTCCAGAACCGTTCACTTAGCCGTTCAATGCCAGGCTTTCTGGAAAGAAAAGCAACCTGAAATCCCTGAACCCACTGCTATAGTGGAATCGATGAAGGGCGCAGACGTCGCCATGAGGGTGAACAACAAATTCCCTGAAGCACCTTCCTGAACCCTCACCCAACTCTGCCCTCATCCAAAGACCTGTGAGGGGTCTTTCCTAATAAAAATGAATCTTAAATTACGTAATGGGAACTGATAGAAAAACAGGATCCACTTCTCACAATCTGCTTTACAACCAAATTTCCTACACTCTGTCTTATGTGGACGGAGACCCCCTACACCGAGACCTGGGCTAGGAATTGCCAGCCAGTAACAGCCTGGAGGCCCTGAAGCTCCAATGGACTCACACCCGCCTCCAACGGGAGCTCTTCCTGCAAACGGTAATTTGCAGAGCCCGAATCCTAACTCTGCTCTCATTCCCTCTTCCTCCTGTTCCCATCCAGAAAGAAAAGTCCTCCTTGTGAGAATTAAGTAAGAGACATGAAGCAAAATGCACAGTCACTGTCTTGGAGGGAACTCAACGAATACTTATTACCATATCGTTCTCCGGACCCGTGGGCCCCCGTGCCCTCACAGAGGACCACACGGTGCGGGGATGCTGACTGTGGGGACGATGACCAGCTCAGAAAGTTTCTCTGCAGGTGAAATAGGCAAAGCCCTCCAGGAGGTGCAGAGCCTTCCCTTCCCTTCAGCTGGGAAAGCAGAGAACGCAAAGAGAAGTGCCAGGAGGTGTGGAGGCTGAGTGTGAGAATCATTTAAGCGCCTTTTGCACACGGACACACAGTTACTTTTAATTAAATCAATCATTTAAGTCGGTGGTCCCCAACCGTTTTGGCACCAAGGACTGGTTTGATGGAAGACAAAGTTTCCACTGACAGGGGCAGGGGAGACTGTTCAGGTGGCAATATGAGCGGTGGGGAGCGGCCGTAAACACAGGCGAAGCTTCGCTCCCTCGCCTACCGCTCACCTCCTGCTGTGCAGCCCCATTCCTAAGAGGCCTCGGACCGGTACCGGGGGTTGGGGACCCTCGTTTAAGTGATTGTCTGTTACACCACGCTCATCATCTTCCCTCATCTCTCCTCTACGGCCAAATTTCACCACTCTCCACGCTTGGATTTCCTGATGTGTGGACTGACCTCGTGCCTCCCGCCATGTGTGCACTGGTGTCTGCCTCTCCTACCCCCTGATAATTAGTACCCACACACTTCCAGGGCATCCTGGGGACTCCTGCACGTGTGCTCCTTGGAGCTGCAGTCCTTTTCTGTTGATCATAAACAGCTCCTCTTAGAATTACATGAGCACAGCCAAGATCAATGGCAACCTGATTTACAGCAGCTCTTACCAACGGCTTGTGGAAATTAGAAATAAATATGGGGTCAAACAACTCACCAGTAATTTGACATTGGTAAATCTGGCTTCTTTAGAAGTCTTAAATAATAAGGACCTTCACATCTTCGTTTCAACCGCAAGAGCATCAGCGCACTGCCTTTGAGGGCCCAAAAGGTGCTTTAAAGTTTATCACTGTTGGAGTATTTTTCTGCTCTCTCAAATATTGCAACATAACTGAATCGGCAGCACTATAGTATAACACGGCCTTAACTGGCATAGGCATTGGAAAGAGCTGTAGGGGAACTGCCCTCGGTCTTGAAATCACGTCTGCAGGTTGTATTACAAGTCAATAGAACAGTATCTGTATATCTGAGTATACTAGGAAAGCTCTCAATGCTACCAGGAAATGATTCAGAAGTTTCCTGGACCTAAATAAAAAAGAAGCAACGCAAAATATCAAAACAAGGACAATTCCTAAACACAGCTATTTTAAGAAAATGACAATGGTGCCTAAGTTTAATGATGATTTTGATTCAGCCAAAGCTGACCTTGACTTCAATTTATAATGAAAATTTTTTTGTCATGGAATTGCTATAAAATATAAGTTTTGAACATACAGGACAGGTTACAAGAGGCAGTAGTAAATACGTGTGAGCTGTGGTCCCTATTTCCCTGAGAGCTTAGGAGAGTTTTTTATGAACACGAAATGGCAAAATTGCGAATGTTATATAACTGTAGAAAAATCTGATCTAATAAACTGTGATAACATGCCTTAAGGGGGTGATCTAGTCTGTCTTGCCTCCTAGCAGTTCAGTTAAACGATGAAAGGGAAAAAGAAAAGGATATCCCACAATTTGATGCTGGTTCATGATTTGCCTGACATCAGAGTTTCCCCCCATGATTAGCACAGATTTTTCCTGCCACAGTTTCATTCTATTCCTTCTGGTTTTATCCTTAATAGAGGCACATACAGGTGGCCACACAATAGGCAGTCCTATAGTTGAAAGGTGTCTGGTCAACTTCAGGGCAGTATTTGTGTGCACTGCCACACCAAGGATCAGCTGGGATGCCTCTCCGAACACTCGGTGGCCTGGGAATGATACAGACTTGAAGCTGGGGTGGTTGGTCACCGTGGCCAAGTGGCCACAGCTGCGACTGCCTCTGTGTCACTCCACCATCCTTCACCTCCTCCATCTCCGAATCGGCACAGCATCTCACAGCATTTATAAGTCCAACTTGCAAGTGAAAATAAACAAATGTCAGAGGCAGCAAAGCAGGATGAGCAGTGGTAGGTGAGGCTGGAAAAAGTGCATCACGGTCCCCAAGGAAGGAGAAGGAAGTGGGGTGAGATCAGCAAATTCCGCTGCTAGGTTTTTGGGTAGGAAGAATCAGATTCAAGGCGATGAAACGGCATGACCGAGATTACACAGCTTGTCAGGGATACAGCTGAGACTAGAATGAAAATTCCAATTCTGATTTCTATTTCCTTTCCGCTACATTATATTGCAAAGTCACTTTCCACATGGCGCACAGGTACATAATAACTATGTACAAGAGTAGCCAGGGAAAAGACTGAAATACAGACTTTGTTTCATAGGTAATCCCCTTGCCCTTTCCTGAGCATTTCTTTCAGCTGCTCACGTGCCCACAGTGGAGACTTTGTTATCCTTCCTGACTCAGGTCAAATGCCACCTTCTCTGACTCTCCACCTTAACCTCCTCTGAGGGAAAGAGCGTGGGGTAAGGGCAATAGCACCAACTTTGGTTTCACAGGTAGTTAGCAAGTGGCCAACTGGGATTGAAGTCAGGTCTGCTCTGATTCCAATACCTGCACACCATGAACGGTGCCACCTTCAGAGTGACCAGGAAGGCTGAAGGAGACAGCCTTCAGAAAGTGCTGGGACCATGGTAAACACTCAACCTCAACTCTCTTTTCTCTCTTTTCCAAGTTCCCTTTTCTGTTTTGTCTCCCAGGAAAACGATCATAGGCTTATTGCTCTCAGAGCATTTTTATTAATCAGAAGACTTTATCCTTTTTTCAATCAATAAACACACAGGGAATTTGGAGTCAGGTTCAATGCAAGGAGCTAGAGAACTAATGACCAGATGACAAGATAAAAGCTGTATTGGGAAGGACTTACATGCAATACTAAAACCTTGAGCCTTATCTTATGAGCTCAAGGGACATACTGAAGAATTTTAAGCAGCAGAGAATTATAATCTGATCTTTATTTTAGGTGAATCAGTCTGACTGTCTTGTGAAGAATGGATCAGAGGTGGAAAAATTAAATCCAGGAACTCCAGTTTCACTGGTCTAGCCACAGAGAAACGAGGAATTTAAGCAGTAGCCTATGGTGAGGATAAAAACAAAAGAACTATACCTAAATATTATAGCCTAGTTGGTACTTGTTTTTCCTCATAGGGGAATGGATCATTTCAATTCTGAAATAATTTTATTTGCATAATAGGGTTAAATGAATAAGTAAACATATTGTAGGTAATGAGAGCCAGGTTTGTCACTGTTGGAAGAAGTCTCAAAGAAAGAAAGAGGGAGACTAGAATAAACCCTGTGGTATTGGTTAGAATCAGAGGTATCAATATGGACTTATGGGATCCTAAAACATATACACAGAGAGAGAGAGAGAGACAGCTGAGCCCACGCAGGAGTCAGTGCACACCTGTATTCCCCAGCCCCACCCACTGCGCAGGACCAGATGCCGTCACCCCTCAGCAGCAGTGAGCACACTGAGCCCTGAGACTTGCTTTCTAAACACCATTCTCCAATGAGAATAATCTGGGCTCCCTAGAGAACAGCTAGGTTCCAGGGAAGAGAAAACATAAGATGAGTCTGCAGCACTTTCTGGCACCAGAAACTAATAAAGGGCTTACAAATAGAGAGAGAGGGGAACGTGTCCATATTAAAAAGTTAGAGGGGCCAACCTGACTCCTGTCAACAACCAATGACTAAAGCTGGAACAACCTGAGAAACAGAATAAGTAACAAAGATGAAAATAAATAGCCATGGGTACATATCGACATAAATAAATAACTGAACGCATCCACCAATGGAGGAGGAGGAGGAGAACAAATGAGGGAACAGAAAAGTCACTGTTAGAAGCCCACAGTAATAACTGCTTCCACGAGAACTGTCGATTGGTGCTAAAATTAACGGGCAGAAGTTTAAGCGGAAACAGGGTACATCTCTCCCTCCAAACGCTTAAAGGGAAAAAAGTAACCTTACGACAGGGACTGCCAGCAGATACTACGTTACCACCACACACTGATCACGTCACGGGTTACTGACACATGGTGACAGCATGTACCTGCTGATATCATGAACGGTGAGCGGCACGTAACTTCTCTGGCATCTGCTGCAGTAATTCTCATACTAATCATGAGAAAACATCAGTAAAACCTAAACTGTGGGATATTTACAAAATAATGAACAGTGCTCCGTCCAAGGGTCAAGGTTACAAAAGGCAAGGAAAGGCTGAGGAACTGTCAAGGACTGGAGGAGACTAAGAAGACACTAAAGGCAACATAGGATCCTGGATTGGATCCTGGCGCAGAAATAAGGGGCTAGTGGAGAAATCGGTGAACTCTGTGTTCTGTACATTAGTCAGTAGAACTGTACCAAGGTTAATTTCTCAGTTTCGATAATTACCTAGTGATGAAGCAGGATGCTGGTATGAGAGGAAACTGGGAGAGGGGTGTTTGGGGCCCTCTGCACTTCTTCGGTAAACTTTCTGAAGTCTCAATTTATTTCTAAAAGAAAGGTTAAGCCAGATTGTAGGCAGTGGACTGGAGATGGTGGAGGAAGGGTAACAGAGTCGACAAGACCAGCATAAATGAGATGCAGAGCATCAAGGAGAGGCAGGACTTGGCCGAGCGGCACCCACCCACCAAACGGGGCAACGAGTTGGGTCCACAGGCTTGGAGGGCAGTGAGGACTTCACCTCGTGAGATGCTGAGTGTGAGGTGCTTCCGGGACATCCAGACGGACACAAAACGTGGGCAGTTTGATGATCGTGTCTGGAGTCTAAGCGAGAGAGATGAATTGGACGTGTAAACTGCAGAGCAGTCAACGTCTAGAGGTTTGTCAGAGGCGTCACGCCTCTAGGACGTGAGTCATAGAGAAAGTCATGACTCTCTAGGACGGAGTCATAGAGAAAGACCACGGACGAAGAGAAAGGGGTTGGGAGGATGAAACCCACATTTAACGCTGTTCACATTAGCCATTTTTATTCCACACATTTTTGTGGATCGGGGATACGGCTCACTCACTTCCGTGTTCTCACCACTTAGAGTCGTGCTGGGCAAATAATGTTCACATAAGTGGATGGAGGACAAAGTGACTCCATCTCCTTGGACACCAGGAGTCCACAGGCGTTTACATCTCTCATTAAGCATATTTCACTCACCATCCCTACATCTCAGGTTTTATTTGAAAGGTATTTCCCCTAGTTTAAAAATCTAGGGAATTGATAGCAGTGAGGCCTCAAATATGGTATAACATCAGGTTATAGCTGACCTATTACTCCCCTCACCACTTCTAAGAGAATAGCAAAACAACCAACAAATAGTCTTAGAATTTTTTTTATACATTTATTTCATTTTTATTTACTTTTGGCTGCGTTGGGTCTTTGCTGCTGTGCTCGGGCCTTCTCTAGTTGCAGTGACCGGAGGCTACTCTTCATTGTGGTGTGCGGGCTTCTCAACCCGGTGGCTTCTCTTGTTGCAGAGCACGGGCTCTAGGCACACAGGCTTCAGTAGTTGTGGCGCATGGGCTTAGTTGCTCCAAGGTATGTGGGATCTTCCTGGACCAGGGTTCGAACCCGTGTCCCCTGCACTGGCAGGCAGATTCTTAACCACTGTGCCACCAGGGAAACCCCTAGACTTTTTAAAAATTAGGAGATGCATTGCTTGGGGCCCCATGCTCTGCCAGGGGACCTCACCTAGAACAAAGAGGAGCTCGCTTCCTTCCTACTGTCCTTGCTGAATGTGCAAGCGTCGTTCTTCGCTGAGAGGACTGTTTCCAGCCAGGATCCAGGTGGAATGACTCAATCCAGGTTAAATGAGGATTCCCAGCCCAACCTCTAGGCTCTAACAGGAAACAGGACCTCACTCCCATCCGCAAGTCCTCTGCGTGCAGGGTCCCCAGTATGTGCCACGTAACTCCCTGCGTGCTATGCAAATATCCTGTTAACACAGTTTGTTCTGGAAAACAGTAGAATATAATGATATTTAAAAAGACAAGTGGCTGCTGGAATCCCCATAACCTCGCACTATTTGGAAAAATAGAGTTTACCTGAATATTTGAGGCTTAAGAATTGCCGGCCAGATGGCAGGCAGCAATATAAAAGGTATCACAGAGCTCCAACGCCTTCTGTGTGTCATTTAGTAGGATACTGTGCTCACAATCCTGTTCTGTCACTGTTGGGTTAGTTTCTCCCTCCCCGCTTTCAGTTTTATTTTCTCATGCTAACATTTCAAGGAAAACAATCATTTTAAAGTATTACTGCGGGTTACTGGTTTATACTCTTTGCACTTACTGGCACTTTCCCTGAAGCTCTTCCAGGACTGGACACAGGGAGGGAAGGGTGGTTAGCTGCGAGGGGGAAAGACACAAAACCAGGAGAAAGGATGCCAGGCAGAGTGTGATTCTTCTTGTTATATAATGCGCTGCCTTTCCTTCAGTTTGTTGGAAGTGCTGAGAATTTGGCCCAGACTTTCTAGAAGTTGTAAACAAGAACACCGCATCATTAGCGGTGGAGTCAGGATTCTAAAAGCGATGGGCCCAGCTGGTATTCAGCGGAAACTCAGGGACAGTGGGGCCGGGTGTTTGGGCCAAACCCAGCAGCAGGAGGTGAAATGTACTCTACGGAGGAAGACAGGTCACAAAACCAAGTATGGTTCATAGAGCTCCAGAAAGAGCAATTTTGCGGAGTTCAGGAGGCTAGGACAGGACTGCAATGTGGTCTGTCAGCAGATGCGAGGGTCCACACCACGGGACTGGAGTCCAGTGTCTGGGGGCAAGTCAGGGCCAAGGCCAAGCTTTGGAGCAACTGGGGCATTAAAGCAGAGACACCAGACAGGGCAGATGGGGGACGGTGTTACAGCTGGACGCTGGCGACAAACATCACATCTCCTCCAAGGTCTGGGCAGAAGGTAGAACAGGACTGGCACAGAAGTAGAACTGGGCTGGCACACATTATTCACTGCAGCGGGTTCATTAACTCCCTGCCGCAGCCTGTCCCAGCGCTCGGGACCCAGCCTGGCAGAGTGACCCCCGAAATACAGAAACCAGATCACAGGAGGAGAGAACCCGGAGGGGGAGGCTGACTTGACACCCACCTGCTAGGTATCTTTACCTTTCCTCATAGAGACTGAGAGCGCATTTATACCCAAATTCTCTCCAAAATATGCTCTGGCAAGTGTGTTCAAGTAATCAATGTACATAGCTAATGAGGCACATCTAATTAACCTAGAGAAGACCCCCCACAGCATACCCACCACCACCGAAGACGTCAACAGCCACAAAACACCCCACGGAAAGACTCTTGTGAGGATTCTCAGATCATTCCTCTTGCTCACCTCACCCAATGTGTGTGTGCTCAGCAGCTGTATCTGAGCAGAGAGAATGAAGTAACGGAGGATGAGCAGAGCCCTGAATACGCTGTTTAAATTAGTTCCAAGGCCTGGGTAATTGTCTAGATCTTCCCTTTGCTCGGCCTGTGTAAACACAGACTTAAGTGATTGATCAAAGATGGAACAGTCACATAATGACCTAAAGAAAACCAGGGGAAGCACAAAGAAATCATATTATCTCAGATGTTTCAAACCCAAGCCCAGGCTTTCCTCTCCAGTCTACAACCTACAAGCAGGACACACTACTTGCTTAGGGAGAAAATAAGGAGAATTCAACAAACTTCAAGACTGATGACATCCTAGAACTCTGAGTCCATTTTACTGCTCAGCCACATGATAACAAGTCATTTAGCTTCTTTGATTCTATATTTTCTCATCAACAAGTCAGAAAACACAACCTCTCAGGCTTATATGGACGATAAAAGGGTCAGATGTATATTCAAACCCTTTTTGTAATGCTTTATACACAATAAACACAATAAAAGTGTTCCAGTGACAAGTCTGATGTTGACATAAGTGAGTGAATGAATGAATGACTGAACACATGGCTACGGTCACTGAGTAATTTCTATACACGAACAGCGTAAGCGTTTATACTACCATGTATCTTTATAGTGTTTGTCACTATCTGACATTACCTATTTCTTTATTTACATACTACCTGCTTCCCCTACTAAAATATAAATGTCTCATGGGCAGCAGATTGGCCTTATTCACTGCTATTTCCCCAGTGACCAGAACAAAGCTTAGCATTTAGCAGACATTCAGTAAATAGGTGTTACGCGAATGAATGAATGAACGAGGCAGTCGGGTGTTGAACCCAGACCTGCCTGACTCCAAAGCCTGTGCCCTTAACCACAAAGCTAAACTAACTGCTCATGAATGAATCAACTCCAAAAATGAGGGAGGCAGATTTCACTCAACACCATGCCGGGGCTTTCTCACATAACTTTGGTAGGAAGAATAACGCCCCCAAACACATCCACATCGTCATACCCAGAACCTGTGAATACGTTTCCTTATATGGCAAAAAGGATATTGTAGATGTGATTAAGTTTAGAACAGAAATACGGGGAGGTCATGCTGGATTGCCTGATTCATTCTCATGGGTCCTTAAGAGCAGAGAACTTTTTGAGGCCGTGGTCAGAAGAAGAGTTGTGAGAGTGAGGCAGGGTCAGGGATGCTGTGATGCTGACCCTGAAGATGGAGGAGGGGACCACGGACGAAGAAATGCAGGCACCTCTAGAAGATGGAAAAAGCATGGGAATGGGTTTTCTCCTAGAATTCCAGAAAGGAACACCCTGCCAACACCCTGATTTCTGCCAGAGACTCGGGCCAGACTTCTGACCTACAGAACCATAGGAGAGCAAATCTGTGTGGCTTTAAGCCACTAAGTTTGTGGTAAGTGTTCCAGCAGCGATAGAAAACCACTGCCAGCTCGAGGACGTCCACTGCTTGCTTGCTACCAGAACTGGATTTTAGACATCAAAAGAAACTTCCACTCAAATTAAGAAAAATATTAATTGGATTCGATAAACTATCTTCTAAACATCCCCCTAACCCCAACTTAAGGCCAAGATTAGATTTAAAACTTGAGGCCAACTGTAAAAGTTCTTCTCTCGACATAACGCTCGTAAGAAAAACCTTGAAACCTCAATTGATTTTCTTTGTTCCAGAAATGTGGGCTGGCTTCCACATATTACTCATTACGCGGTGGGGGGCACTATTTTTCTGAGCCAAAACCTTCCTTTGCTGCTGCTTTCCACGCTGCCTTCCATTATAAGAAAAAAGTTCATGGTGCCGCCATTCCATGTGGTCCGCACCTCCCTGACACTTTGATTGTTAGAGCCTCCCTAGCTAAGGGCCCTAGAGGTGTGTGATCCTTCCAGCAGCACCCTGGGTCTCCTGTCCCCAACGCGGAGCCATCTGCCTGGCGTCCTTGACACCAGTGCCTGGGAGCCCTCAGCTCCAGTGACGAGCATCGCCGCAGAAAATCAACGTGTATCCATTCATCCCTGCAGACGGCAGAGCGGGCTGCAATTTTAGCTCCTATCCATCAAAAATATTTGTTGTCATGCTGTAATCTTGGCAATCAGTGGAACAGATGAACATATCTGAAATATTTGTTAAACATGATAGGACCTTGAAAACCACACCTCAGCCTCTGTGTGTGTGCGTGTGTGTGTGTGTGTGTGTGTGTCTGTGTGTGTGTGTGAAGAGACACCATGTGTGCTGGGTAGTCTATAGAATTAAAAATGGAGTCAAGTAGAAACTAGCTGAATAAGGTAAAATGGGGAGCCTTGCAGGTTCATTAAAAATAAATTAGATGCCTGCCTCCTAAACCTTTTGCTAGCACTATTTCACTTAGTATTTATTTAACCTTAAAAAATGAAGGTTTCAAATGAGTCCAGAAAAGCCATGCATCTACCTTTCCTCTTTTAAAATATGAAACTTAATGCATGTGCAGTTTCTAAAGCGGAATCTAATGGCAATGAAAGTCAATGGGCTCAGCCAGTACCGGACCTATTACTCCTGTCATATTATATTAACTCAAGTGCCGCTAAACCCATTTGCTTATACAATAGCCTCGACTACTGAAAAAACGAAGAGTGGACACACTGGCATAGATGCTGGATTGACACTCGGGCAAAGCCCCACCAACATCGAGCCAGGAAACTCTTTCTTTCCAAAGTCACCCCAAGGTGAAACTCACATCTGAGGTCACTGCTAGAGCAGCGACTTCAAAACCACTTCATCTCTCTCCTCACCTTCCTCTGTAATATAAATAGCCACAGAACCAATCTCTAAACTCATCAATGAACTAATTCAACAAATATGTATTGAATTTATACTGTGTGGCAGTACTGTCTTCGGTTCGGGGGAAATAGTAAGAAGAAAATATTCAAAATGTCTTGCTTTCATCTGAGCCCTCATCTAATTTGGTGATACTAAGGATGTTCCCGATAGCAATAAATGCTACATGGAGAAAATTAAGTGGAGAGTTGGGGTGTGGGTGGGGGTGATGGAAAATGAAGGGAGAGGATGAAAACGTGACTGGGGAGAGCGTTCCAGGCAGAGGGAACAAGTACAAGGTTGGTGAGGCCTCGGCCTGTTCCGTGGGCGGGGAAAGGAGAGAGGAGACCCAGGAGGCTGAGCAGAGAGAAAGGAGCGGGGAGAGGCACCGTCAGCCACAACAGCATCCTTGCAGTGCCGAGGCAAGTGCTCACCATGGACAACACACGTCGCTGAGAGAACACCTGCATCGGCCCTTTTTATTCTGATCAGAGGATCATAGAACAGGAATCAGCAACTGAGTTTTACGATTTAACCACTGGTCCTAAACCCCTGGCTTTTCGTTTCTGTTTATATTAATACGTGTGGGTGTATGATACGGTACAAGTGTATGTATGTATGGCACAGATACAAGGATTCAGTACTAGGAAAACGAGAGAAATTAGAGAAGTAAGGACTCATCACCAAGCCCCACGAGAATATTTTTTCAGTGTTCAATGACTATTTTTCCTAAACTCAGTTCAATTACTATATTTAATTGAATCAAAATGTCACTGTTTAGTAATATACCACAGTTTACAATCCTCTAAGAAATAATGAAAATTTCCAATTAACCTACAATATGCTATCAAGGACATATCACAATCTCAGAGATGCTTTTCAATTTGAAAACTTGTGTGTTGTAGAATGAATAAGATATAGTACATTCACCCCTCTCCTGACCTACAAAATGCATAAATTTTGACTCACTTTGATGTACTATTTTTACAAGGCTTGTTTGTTAACCTCGACTCAAAGCAAGAAATTGCATTTGTATTTCCTTTTCTTTGGAACCTACCAGCTGAGAGACAAAAGGCTTTTAATCCCGGGCACTGCTCAGCCTCAGATGTCTGTATTCTTATAAGCAGGAGGAGTAATTTAACTGTAGTAGTGGCGGTAGAGCTAGAAATGAGGAGCACGTCATAGTGATGGAATCTGTCACGTATTTATGGAGTATTTATGTTTCTCTGTCTACTGCCTCTGCCTGACCACATTCCACGTGTACTTTTGCACCTGGGTGAGCGAGGTCGGCAACAGTCAGCATGGCAAGTGACTGTCCCTGCAATGTCTGCTTTATTTCATATCCACATTAGTAGTTTCAGCAGAATATCCAAATTCTGTGTCATTTGCTTCTCTTGCATGTGTGATGCGTCAGTGTGTCAATGCCAGTGTGTTCATCTAAAATTGTAAGTTCGTGGTGAGAACAGTTCCATGTAACTTTTTCTTATAAAAATAACTGCTGATGTTATAGGCCTGTTTATAAGCACTTTGTGTGTATTTAAGCTTCAGGACTCGCCTGTGAGTGAGATTCTGTGATTATTATTTCCATTTACAGATGAGGAAACTGAAGCACAGACAGGTTGTGTTATTTGTCATTGGACCAAAAACCACGGCAAGAGCCTACCTGTCGTGGTGGTCAACAGCGCCACACTTTCTATCAGATGCTCCTTTCTAGCTGTTCTATGAGGGTCACATCGTGGCACCAGCGCACACACACCCTCTCTGCCGGGCCACCCTGCCTCACTGAGTGCACGCTTGTCCACCAGTCCCATCCCATGAGCCTGCAAGCTCACAGACTAGACAGCCGAGCTGACTCTGCTGCAGGTATGCAAACTTGCTTTGTCACCGCCTCAGTGATCCCCACTGGTCTAAGATGCTGAGACTCCTCTATTTCAAATCTGATCATTTTAACCTAGAACAGTAATCAGAGTCTGTCCCTTGCAGAGCCTTCTCTTTAAAATTCACAGCACATCATGTTGACAAGTCAAGACATTCAGGCGGCCCGTCTGGTCATGCGCCCAGGTGAGAGGCATGTGAATGGGAAATCTGGGCAGCCTTTCTCACCAGCCCCGCCTCACAACTGACCCACAGCCCCTTTCATGTGTACCCAGCAGCTGCTTACCCGGCCTGACACCAGCAAGAGGCTTCTTTTGAGCTCCTGACAGGGTGAAAATTCTTTATTCAAAACCACTTGGAATTTGTTGCACTTGGTGGCAACCCCGCTGTGATCTCCCAAAAGGGAAGATCACCCATCAAGTAAAGCAACCAACGTCACTCCAACATTTATTTTTCAAGATTCGCTCTGGACTCATCTCTGCCACAGTTTCCATTACTGTAAGTCTGAGCCTGTCTGAGCATTAAATGCCACCATCTGGGGAGTTTAAAATAAAGGTTCACAGAAAGAAAGGCAGACGCCAGTGTCACAAGGGTTCCTGACCGGAGAGCTCAGCCCTAGAGGCAGGACCGGGACAAAGTGACCCTGTGACCCCTCAGTGCTGACAAAAGTCTTCCGCCAGATGTATTTAATTGAGCAGTTCAGAGAAAACTGCATGTTCTGAAATTCCCGAGGCATTTGCATTAGGTTGGTGGAACCACACTCTTTTACGGTCAAAGCTTTCCAGGAAATGCCTCGCAGAGACTGCTTTTGAACATTCGCCTTGTCCTTGAACTGAATGAATGATGCCGGGGTTGGGGGGTGACACCCAGCACCCCGAACGCGTGTGCTCCCCACTTCCTGTCTTCCCACTGCAGCTGGTTGCTCTAGATGTTTAACACGACTCAAATTGGACTCTCCCCTAACAGGTACAGAAACTCACTGAATGACACAATTTTTATAACTTGACCGAGCGTGTGGTTAATTTAATCAACAGAGACAATCTACTTGAAAGAGAATTCGGACTAGTTCCTTTATTCTCCTCCCCCCTCCCATCTGTTCGCTCCCATCTCTTTAACAGCAGCTCTTTCTTTCTTGATCCCATGGACTTGAGGTCAACTTAATGGAAATGCGTTATTTCTGTTTTTTCCACTCATTTGATCTGAGATTTTTGAGATGTTCACTAATTATCTATTTCTTGGACATAAAATGGGGATAACAGCCCCAGCTAACTCAGAGATTCTTGCTGTGATTAAATAACACAATTTGCGTGCAGCTAGTATCAGAGTGCTGAGTCCATAATAAATGTCTGTAAATGTCAGTTCTCATCCTCTCATCCTCTCATCTTCCTCCTTCATATAAGTTAAAAAATTCTGTATTTTCACCAATTCCAGAATGCTGGCATCTTATCAATACCTTTCTGTTTGTTTATGAAGTATTTAATAGTTTAAAATAAAAATTCTTAAAAATTATGCTCTTCTCTGGAAAACAATCAACTAACTCTGCCAATGGGTAAAGAAACGGCACTGGTCAGCCCACTATTTAGCACTGGAAGCTGTATCTGGCCCTGTGTCATCTCGTCTTTCTCTCAGTGTTTCTGCTGGATATAAAGTCTGTAAAGGAAACTCTTCTAACGGGGCCTAGCAGCCTGTCCAGGTACACGGAGCACAGGGGCAGCCACCTCGGGCTGGCTTGGGACTGGACAGGAAGAAATACTGTGTAAAAGACAAAACCCACAATTTATTCACTTTCTGCCCATCCTCTAACCCCTTTCCAGCTCCTGGAACAAAGGTGCTGGGCTCCCGGGGACGAGGAAGTTTCCACAGCTCCCTTGGCCATCAAAAGCTCAGTTAAGTGCTGCATTTACAGAGGGAAGGCAGCTTCAAAGGTTTCACTTCCACTTAGATTTTAAACAGCTCTACAAAAGAGCATCAATTTTGGTTAAATTGATTTTTTTCATAGTTGGTTTGGATGGTGATTGTATCAGGTTGTCAGCACATAGAGGCTGGGAGAGCAGATCCACGCGTGTGCGTGCGTGCGTGTGTGTGTGTGTGTGTGTGTGTGTGTGTGTGTGTGTGCGCGCGCGCGCGCGTATGTGTATGGTCCTAAACATTTCCTCTATTTATAGTTTGGCGGGATTTGGCCTCTAAGGCGACTGAAAAGACATTTTCCCAGCATGGGCCACTCAGGATGGAAGTAGTATACTGCAATTCTGGTTACATCAAAAGCATAGAATCAGGCTGCTCAACACTGCTTCTGATTTCCTGTGCAGGAATACCTGTTTGTCTCATTACCTTATATTAATGCAGATTAGCTACTGACGCTAACTTAGCTGAAATATATAATAATAGATATATGCACCAAGTGCCTGCTGCCTCTTAGGGACTCCAGTCTGATTCCATGGGTTCAGGGTGGCATCGATTGTGGAACATACCTGTCTGCCTATTTCAAACACGCGAGTTGGTGTGTGTGTTCATGATCGCAGCGTCTCAGTGCAAAGTGAGTAGCACAGCATCTCAGAAACCATGTAGTCTTAAACAAAACTGTAGCACCAAACAGAAGGCTTCTGCTGAAAAATACTCAACATTCTAATATGATTTTATATTAACACATATCAACTTTCAGTTATTTATTTGAATGAAAGGTACTTGCTAATTTAAAAAATAAGAAAGAGAAAATACGCCCCAATTATTTCAAGACGGCTGATGGCTAGCGGGTGTGGCCTGCAGTCTCTCACTCAGCACATGGCTCACTTATTTATGCTCCAATATTGCTTTTCAATATTTAAGACCAATATTGAAATCAACTTTCATTCTCTAAACAGTCACTGACGGACGGTAATTGGGAAGAGTTTAATTAAAGACAGGTATTTGGAGAACTCATTTTGGGATTTAAAACATATCATAGTTGAATTATATAAACACACATGCACAACCACACACAAACACATAATACCCACATCTGTTGATGGTGATGCTTTTCAGCAGTATTTTTTTAAACCAGGAATATACAAAAAATCACCTAGGGGTCTTTTTCAAACACAGATGCTTAGGTCCCACTATCCAAATAATCTGATTCAGTAAGACTGGTATGGGCCCCATGCAACTGCATTTAAAAAAATATTTGTTAACCTTATAAATTAATTCTTATAGGCACTAGCAACTACATTAAAGAACAGATGTTTGGGCTTCCCTGGTGGCGCAGTGGTTGAGAGTCCACCTACTGATGCAGGGGACGCAGGTTTGTGCCCTGGTCCGGGAAGATCCCACATGCCGCGGAGCGGCTGGGCCCGTGAGCCATGGCCGCTGAGCCTGCGTGTCCGGAGCCTGTGCTCCGCAATGGGAGAGGCCACAACAGTGAGAGGCCCACGTACCGCAAAAAAAAAAAAAAAAAAAAAAGATCAGATGTTTTTACAGTGTCAGTTGTTTAGGAACTTGAGAAGAGTCCTGTCTTTCCCAAAACCCACTGCGTCTGTCACTGGGTACCACTGCTGACCCAACTGCTAACCCCAACAAGACAGGAATAATCCTTGACTCCCCACTTTCCTCATCCAACTAGCACCCAGCGCTCCTGGCTCTATCTCCAAAACACTTCTCGGATATGTCCATGTTTTCTCTACTTCACCACCATCAACTTAGTCCAAGCTGTCACCCTCCCCACCTACCCTCTGCTTTTATTTCTTGACATCAGCACAGTGCCAGACACATAATGCCTGCTCTATAAAAATTTGTTGAAAGAATAAACAATTGAGCAATTATAAATGATATATTTTTCAACAACTACTTGCACAAGACCTGGTATATACCAAACTGAATTAAAGAGTAACAGACATTGCATTAAAAAGAAGGCTGACGAACATGAGAAGATGCACATCATTGCTAATCATTAGAGAAATGCAAATCAAAACTGGTGTGCACCACCTCACACCAGTCAAAACTGAAAAATCTACAAGTAATAAATGCTGCAGAGGGTGTGGAGAAAAGGGAACCCTCCTACACTGTTGGTGGGAATGTAAATTGGTGTAGCCACTATAGAAAACACTATGGAGGTTCCTTAAAAAATTAAAAATAGAGTTACCACATGATCCAGCAACCCCACTCCTGGGCATACATCCTAAGAAAACTATAATTTGAAAAGATACATGCAACCCAGTGTTCACAGCAGCACTATTTACAAGAGCCAAGACATGGAAGCAACCTAAATGTCCATCGAAAGAGGAATGGATAAAGAAGATGTGGCACATATATACAGTGGAATATTACTCAGCCATAAAAAAGAATGAAATAATGCCATTTGCAGCAACATGGACGGACCTAGAGATTATTATACAAAGTGCAGCTAGTCAGAGAAAGACAAATATCACATGCTATCACTTACATGTGAAATCTAAAAATGATACAAATGAACTTATTTACAACACAGAAATAGACTCACAGACATAGAAAACAAACTTACGGTCACCAAGGGGAAAAGGAGGGGGGGATAAATAAGGAGTTTGGGTTCAGCAGATACAAGCTATTATATATAAAACAGATAAACAACAAAGTCCTTCTGTATGGCACAGGGAACTTTATTCGATATCTTGTAATAACTTATAATGAAAAATAATATATATGTATGAAACTGAATCACTTTGTTGTACACTAGAAACTAACACAATACTGTAAATTAATTATACTTCAATTTTAAAAAGGCTGATGATATGTCTAACTATAAGGCACACGGCATGGGTTGGACTAAAAGGCAGGCAAGAGAACTAGTCCACTGGCACGTCGGTCACCTGAGCACCCAGAGACGTGGCTACTGTGGCCCACACCTGCAAGTCTCCTGTGTCTCTTACTCACAACAGACCAGCTGGGCAAATGCACGCACGGAGCTGTACAGCTTCCCCATCCACACAGGGGTAGCCAGTGGCAAAACATCAATTATCGCCTCCTCATCTGAGAAGGAGAAAACTGGACTTCTGCAGGGTCTCCACGGCCCCCTTGTACTCCACTCAATTCGAATCCTTACACAAAACACCCTTGGGTTGCTCGCAAAGGACAAAGGTGAAATAAATCTGAAGGTAAATGGAAAGATAGTATGGACTGAACCGAAAGGCAGACACAGCATAAATAGGCATCTCAAGTTCACAAGCACCCAAAAGGCACCCAAGAAGAGCAACCACTGTGACCACCAAGAGGAAAACGCTCCGGGGTTGAGGACATCCTTCTGGGTGATGCGACTTATGACCTTCAGGCAGCACCAGAGGTCAGGAGATGAGCTAAGAGAACCAGCCTCCTCTCCAAATGGGCGGGGGCACCAACCAAGCCACCAGGCACAGGAGTGGACGTTACATTCCAGACATCCGGTTTATTATGGATGGATGCCTCCCCAACCCAACACCCAAGCTTGTGGCATTGAGACCTACGAAGAGAGAATAGGAGCAATTAAAGGGAGAGACAGAGAAACAAGGATGGAGGGGCCACTGAGGGGTGGTCCTGGGATGGTAGGCAGTGGTTCCACCTTTCCGCTTCCCCCTAACTTGTCCCCCCACCCCATCAGGGACACGTATTTGAAGCCAAACTGGCTTAGATCTCTCCAATTCAGTTAAAATGAGTATTGTTTGTTGTCCAGGATTCTAAATCCCTCAGAAGGGAGCCCCTGTGTTCTCTCAAGCGCTCCATCACGCCGTAGGGGATTGGGGAGGGAGTACTTTGAACACAGAAGCAGCCCTGGCAGTAATTAAACACAAAAGGCCGCCTAGCGCCTTCCTTGTGCTGGTGTCTGGCAGCCTGCTCTCGCGGAGCAGAAGGGGGAAGATTTGATTTTAATCACACAGATTTCATATTTTATTTTGCTCATTAAAATTCCTGATAAGGATTTACTTCAGCATTTTGTAGCTCTCTCTGAATATTTGAAGAGGGTCCTTTTTTTTGCCCTTTTTAAAATGCAGATGCTGTCTGACCCCCACCTGGTCCACAGTCTGAGGAGACTGCCTCTCCATCACTCACGTCCAAGGTGTGAGCCATTTCTGGGAGAATTTTAAAAAAAAAAAAAAAAGGGGAATTTAGGGATGGCATGCCACCACTCCATAATTACAGCCTTGCCGCCTCTGCTCAGCCAGAGTGAAAACATCAATTATCTAAGAAGTCAGGGCTGGAATCAAGATGAAGAAAAACTTTGTTGTCTAAAGTTCTACAGAACTTCTAAGAAAATGAGGAAGTTCTGGGTCTGCATGAAACACTGCAGGAAACGGAAGAGAAGGAAATGATTTGTAGAAGGAACTGCTCAAAGCCCCACAGTCCGGCCACACCCCAGCCAGCCTGTCTCCGGGGCCGTCACAGCTGCCCAGGCACAGCTCCACCGCCACGGCCTCACTCCTCTGCCTCTGCCAGCCAAATCCTCACCAACCAGCCCCAAAGCACAGCGAAGCGGGCATTGCTTTATTCTGCAACAGGGCATTAAAGGCTAATCCTTTCTTGCTCACAAAATACCAAATGTTAACTTAGAAATAAATTTTTATATATTTTAAAATATACATTTATACATGTACATATGTTCAATATATAGAGAGAATTATATTGATATTATAGGTAGATGTGGAATAGTATATAGTATTATAGATATAAATACATATGGATACATTCCACATATAGTATTACATATACTCCCCATCAATACCTCTACACACCTAGAATTTCTAGTATTAAAAGCATCACAATTTTCCACTATGCACTGCTTCAGATGCGCTGTGTTCTGGTAGGAAATATTAGAAGTTCTGACCTGGCGTAAATACACACCAAGGCATCCTTTTTTGCCCTCTATGATCACCCATCCCACCCGTATCAGATTGTTAGACTGTGTTATTTGGGGTCATTCTCAGCGCCACCTGCCTTTCAATAGCCCAGTTCTGCTCAAACACCTACAAATGTAATTGCAGTCATCCCTAGTATCCGCGGAGGCCTGCTTCCAGGACCCCACATGTATTCCAAAATCCGCGGATGCTCAAGCCTTACATACTTCTGGATTCCAAGCCCACAGATTCAACCAACCACAGATCGTAAACACAGCACAGATCCGCTAGGGGCTGCATCCGCAGACGCAAAACCCGGGATGTGGAACCCGTGGATACGGAGGACCAACTGCACTCTGCCCGTTAGCTTATTACCTTGAGCTAGCAGGATGAGACGACTTAGCTTTGCCTTTTTACTCCAACCAAACTCCATTCCCACTGAAGTAATTTTAACACCTATCAAAATGCAGAAAGAACCAAAAATAGTGAGATTATATATATATATATATGTATATATATAGCTAGACATATATATTATATATATGCGTATATACATGTATATTTCCTACTTTTAGCACATTAGAATGTATGTATTTATATATAATCTTAAAAATTATATTAATAGGTAATAAATGGTAATGAAATTTTTAAGACGTCCCAGAAACCCGTGACTGGGAAGTCTATCAAGTTACTCTGGGGAAGAGAGAGAAGGTTCCCTGCCAAGATCCACAGCATCTTTCATGGGCTCACAGTGCTCACAGGGAAGAAAAACAGGAATTACTGAGCGAGAAAGGCATGTCCTTAACCCACCTCCCCAGAGCTCGTCTGGGAAGAAAGCGGGGCCTTTCGCGCCTGCATGGCCGACTTCTGCTTTGTGCTCGGCATCCAGCATTTTCTGTCTTTCAGTCTTTTGTGTGCTGAGGCTGTTTCCTAAGGAATCAAGCCTTGTCCATCACATACAACGCAAGGCCCTGCTCTCCTTGGAAGCCGCGCAACCCCACTTCCTGAGAATCTCTCTACTCGGCAGCAAATTTCCCTTCATTAAAGTGAAGCCTCATTTCTATCTCATCTTTTCCTGTTTTCCTCAGCAGAGCTGAATGCAATCCTGAGCCTGTTTTTCTCACAGCTTTATTTTCTTGTCATTTCATAACTAAACCTTCTTTCCCTCAAAAAACAATTAAGAGATTTTGTCCCTCCTTTCTGTGGGAAACAGAGGAAGAGAAGTGTGTGTGTGTGTGTGTGTGTGTGTGTGTGTGTGTGTGTGTGTGTGTGTGTGTGTGTGTGTGTGTGTGTGTGTGTGTGTGTGTGTGTTGCCAGGAGGGAGGGGGATAGAGAGTGTCTAACTTTACTAAGTCCTTATACATACTAGAAGATCCGTTTGGTACACTTGGCATGAGGATTCTGCCTAGACTCTGAGATCTGTGCTTATGCTCTGATTTGTGCTAACTGCGGGGATAACATGGCCTTATATTTCCGTCTGGAGTGGTGGCAGTTCAAAGCAGCTCTCCAGGGCCAGACTCCTAGACAGGGAGGTCGGAAAGAAATACTGTGGAGTCAGCACAAGTGCCCGCTTACCCCATCTTCACTCCATGCTACTGAAAACATGGACACTCATTAAGTTATCGTTAAAAACTCAAAACTAGGTAGGTGGCCCTGAGCAAGTTACTTAATTAACTTCTAAGCTCAAGGTGCGGAATGGGATATTAATATTACAAACGTGTGTGTGTGTGTGTGTGTATGTGTGTGTGTGTTATAAAGCTTAATTGAGAGAATCAAAGTAAAATGCACAGCATAATTCCTGGCATAGAGTAATGCACTGCTAAAAAAAAATCAGCTTTTATATTATCAGACAAGCATTGAACACTTCACACGTGCTTGGCAGTGTACCAAGTACTGAGGATACAAAGGCACTTCAGAAACGGATCACAGCCTTGACTAGCTCACAGTCTAGAAAATAATTCATTTGCGTAATTGAGAGAGAAACTTTCTTTAATCTCCGTCTTTTTTCAAATGAGGCAACTGGAGTTCAACGAAGTTGATACATTTGTTTAAAAGTTACATAGCTAGTAATGAACAAAGCTAGGAGTGAACCCAAGTCCAAGTTGTTACAGAGCATTTCCTCTATCTGCTTTCCATGACAATTCATGTTAGGTGAGGATCCAGGAGTGAAAACCAAAGAGAAAGGGGATCTGGTCACTCAGGACCCTTTCTGCTATCTTATTCTTACAGAAGGTTATAGATAAGCAGAACCGGGCGGGTGGGATCAGAACTCCTGAAATCCCATGACCTCATTGTCCCTTGGCAAGGTGGTACGTTCCACAGGAGAGGTGGTTGCGAGGTCTGGCTTGACCCAGCTGCCCAGGTTACCCCACATCTCTGGCCCGCACTGGCAGGCCTGATAAGGATGACTGATGTGGGGCACGGCCTACACGTGTGCACACAAGAGACCAGGGCCCCGTATCACTCCCCTGCCGTCTCCCACCCAGGAGGGATGCTGCCCTTTCTACACTTCTCCAAGAGGGGGTCAGAACCCCCCAGGCCTTAGTCAGCCTTTGCCTCATGTCTACTTCTCAGTAGAGCGGCATGTTTTTTTCCTTCTCATTCTCTCTAATGTTCAAGTACTAGCCTATTTCCTTAAAAAAAAAAAAAAAGAAAAAAAAGATAACCAAACCAAAAACCTCCTCATTTAAAAAAGTACTAAAATAGTTTCTAAATTTTTTAAAATTTGTTTTTTAGTTGTTTCCTCTTCTTAATCCTATATATTTCTCTGTTTTAGGACTTATAATTTATGAGTTTAGCCTTTTGTCTTAATTTTTTACTCCTTTGCTGCATTGGCTTCCAAGGCGCTTATATCTTTAAATCTCATGTAGCATTGTATAACTCTTAACCTTCTATTTCTATTGTGACCAGAACTCCGTTATTTTAAAATTCTACTTTATTTCTAGTTGCAGTTTTAGCAACTGTAAAGAATCCCCTCCTATCTTTCTACTTTTCTTAAAATTTTATTTTTGGCTGCGTTAGGTCTTAGTTGCTGCGCGCGGGCTTTGTCTAGTTGTGGCGAGCGGGGGGCTATTCTTCATCGCGTTGCACGGGCTTCTCACTGCGGTGGCTTCTCTTGCTGCGGAGCATGGGCTCTAGGCATGCGGGCTTCAGTAGTTGTGGCGCGTGGGCTCAGTAGTTGTGGCTCACGGGCTCTAGAGCGCAGGTTCAGTAGTTGTGGTGCACAGGCTTAGTTGCTATGCAGCATGTGGGATCTTCCCGGACCAGGGCTCAAACCCATGTCCCCTGCATTGGCAGGCGGATTCTCAACGACTGCACCACCAGGGAAGTCCTCTACTTTTTATCATTATTATATGTTTTAAAAATTATACATATATACACATATATTTACACACACACACGTATTATCTTCCCTTTGCTTGTTTACTGAATTTTTCCTATATTTGATTTGTATTTACAATAACAAAAAGAAGCATGGTCATGGTGGTAATTTCATCAGTCTCCTTCCAGATGTCAGGATCAGGAGTAAAGAGACGGAGCCCTGCTCCCATGGAGCCTAACCAAGAGGCAAGGGCAGAGAGTGACCTATGTGATCAGAACTCTTCCTACTGCTCTCGGGCTCCACCCTAAGGCCACCCAAACCAGAAAAGCAGCTTCCACAAACCCTCTGCCACAGAGACTGGGAGGCCTCAGCTTAATCCTTAGGAAAGCCCTAAGCCTCTGCAGACGGTACTTTTAATTTACTGAAACAGGTGACTTCACTCATTCATTAAATAAATTGGTTAGCATGAAGTGATGTAATCTATAAAGTATAATGTACACAGGAAGTTAAGTCACGGTCATCACCAACAACTAAGATGGACTCCAGCAGACAAATGACGGGGCCTCTTCTCCTGCTTCATCTGCTCTGAATTTCCTCTAATAACTGGGGGGCAAGCCGAGAGGTGCTGCACACCCAGAGGGTCTCCTCTGAGCCTGCTGAGGAAGGAGGCCAGACAATGGCATAGAAAGGCTCCAGGACTTGGAACAGACCCCTACGCTGCCTCTCCCCTCGTGTCCGTCGGAATATTCAATGCCACCTGGGTCCTCGGGAAGGTTAGGCCAGGGGTACTGCATAAAACAATCCGTTTTCAACCCTGGTTACTTATTAGAATTACCTGGAGGGCTTTAGTGCAACAAAACCAAAAACAGCCTGTGCCTCGCCAGGCCTCCAGGGAAGTCATTTGAATGGGCGTGGGCTGGGCGTCTATATTTTTAAAAAGACTTTCAGAGGACTCTACTACATGTAAGGGTTGAGAATCTCTGGAAATAGGGTCTCCGTCTGAGCAGATAAAAAGATACCAGTTTGTAGCATGGTGATAAAAAATAACCATATTAGCATTACCAGTAATAATAATAATAATTAAACCAATTGCTACATCAACAGCTACTACTACTACCACTCAGCCCTAAGGCGTGTCAGGGACCCCGCTGAACGACTTATCTTCTGATTTACAGGTCAGGAATCTGAGGCTCGGCATCAGACAACTTGTCCACGTTCGGTCGGGTGGTAAGAGGCAGAGGCAGGGCTCAGGCTCAAGTCCACGGGCCTCGAAATCTAACCCTCAACCTCCTGGCTAAAGCAGCTTCCCCCAGTCCAGTGGGTGTGGACGTCAGGGACCAGGGTAGGCCTGCGCACACGTGCTGGTAACTCCCACGTGCCTGCCTTTCAGAGACTTGGGGCTTCGGTCAAGGTTGCCCAGGCCTCCAAGCCTCTGGGGGAAAGGGTCTGTGAGGCCGCCCCTCCGCTGTCTAGGGTGACCTTGGGGTGGAGGCCGTGCGGGAGTGGCGGGAACAGGTCTGTGGATTCTCTGCCTCTGTGCCTACCTCCTGGGGGCCCCTTCTGAGCAGGGTTCAGCCTGCTTAGTGCTCGGCCCTAACATCTGGGACACATTAAATGAATTCACTTCTCAGCGTGAACTCCTCACATGTGGGGCTGGAAGGTTCTGCTGCGTTTGGTGGCAGCTCTGACCTCTACCCTCCAGATGCCGGTAGCAACTCCGTGTCCGGCTGTAAGAACCGAGCATGGCTCCAGACGCTGTGAAATGTCCCTGCAGCAAATCACTCCTGTTGAGAAGCAACAATATTTAATCCTTAGAGCCGTCTTTCCTGAAGGGCAACATAGCCATTATCCTCTTCCTTTTACAAAAAAGGCAGCTTAGGCCAAGACGCTGTGATCTGTGCAAAGTCACACCGACTGCAGAGTGGCCTAGGTACCCTGCTTTCTAGACTCCAAATCCATGCTCCTTTCAGTACTTTGTGTCTGCACTTCACACCTGACAAGTGGTCAGGACACGGCCCTCGGATAAAGAAAAGGAACTTTGGGCTTCCCTGGTGGCACAGTGGTTAAGAACCCACCTGCCAGTGCAGGTGACACGGGTTCAAGCCCTGGTCCAGGAAGATCCCACATGCCACGGAGCAACTAAGCCCGTGCGCCACAACTACTGAGTCTGCACTCTAGAGCCCGTGAGCCACAACTACTGAGCCTGCGTGCCACAACTACTGAAGCCCACACACCTAGAGCCCGTGCTCCACAACAAGAGAAGCCACCGCAATGAGAAGTCGCGCACCACAATGAAGAGTAGCCCCCGCTCGCCGCAACTAGAGAAAAGCCCGCGCGCAGCAGCGAAGACCCAACGCAGCCAAAAATAAAAATAAACTTAAAAATTAAAAAATTTTTTAAAAAAGGAACAGGGACTTTTCACTCTGTTGCCTTTTCAACGTGTTGATCGTTTTCTTTACTGTGCAAAACTGGTTTAGTTTGAAGTAGTCCCACTTGTCTTTTTTTGCTCTTGTCTGTGGCTTTGGTGTCATATCTAGGAAATTCTTGATAAGATTAATGTCATGAAGATTTTCCTCTATGTTTTCTTCTAGGCATCTTACAGTTTCAGGTTTTACATTTAAGGCTTTAATCTACTTGAGTTTCTTTTTGTGTGTGATGTAACACAGAGATTGAACTTTGTGTTTTGCAAGTGGTTACATCCAATTTTCCAAACACCATTTTTTTGAACAGGCTCTTCTTTCCCCATTGTGTATTTATGGCAACATGTCAAAGATCAATTGGCCATATATGCATGTTGAAAACCGTTATCTGATAAGGGGTTAATAGCCAAAATATATAAGGAACTCCTTCAAATCAATAGCAAAAAGAAAAAAACAAGTAACTCAATTAAAAATGGGCAAAATACTTGAATAGACATTTCTTCAAAGAAGACATATAAATGGGCAACAGGTATATGAGACGATGCTCAACATCACTAATTATTGGTGAAGTGCAAGTCAAAACCACAATGAAACATCACCTCACATGTGTCAGAATGGCCATTATATATAAAAAAAATACAGAAAATAACAACTGTTATGAGGATGTGGAGAAATTGAAACACTTGCGCACTGTTGGTGGGAATGTAAAATGATGCACCCCCTATGGCTAACAGTATGGAGGTTCCTCAAAAAATTAAAAATAAAACTACCATATGGTCCAGGGAAAAAAAAAGAACAGGACTTTTCTTTGCAACGTTCATCCCAGGCTCCTCACCTGCCGGACGCCCAGCGACATCCGAGCCTCTGCGGACAGGCTGCGCTTGGGGCTGACAGATGTGTGGGGCTGTGATGGGGAAGAGAGGAGGTCCAGGGTCTGCAGCCTCTGCAGTGTCGGCTCTCCAATAAGGGCCTCTGGACTAGAGGGCGGGCTGAGTTTTAATTAGAAGAGCAGTGAATTCAACAACTGAATAGCACCCTCCGAGTCTTCAACACCGTCCTCACTCTCGTTCTCAATCTCCTTAAGAGGGAGCACCTTGGACCAGCACAGGAGCCAGGCCGCAAACGCAGCCAGCGGTGCGGGCTAACCGTGGAGCTCCCACCAAATGCAAGCGCCGCTCCCAGGAATCCAGCTAATGATCTGCCGACGCCCGAGCAGGAAGCTGACAGCTGGCGTGGCCCAATGAAGGGGCAGGATGTGCCTGCTATCCAGTGAAGAGAACAATGATGGGGATCCCGAAAGAAAGGACCCTCCAGCCAGGGGCTGTGTATGAAAGTAGCAGGACCAGCCGGGCAGAGATGCTGGTCCTAAGAGGACCAGTAAGGATGCTGACCCCAGGATGAAGCCAGGGACCAGCTCAGGGAACAGAATCAATACTGTTATGGAAACGGACGCTGGAACAGAGGGGAGCCCTGTTATCCAGACTGAGGTACGCATCAAAGTGAGATACAAACACGCCTGATGGAGTGCCCAGAGCGTAGGGCCTGCCTCAGAGCAGCGCTGACTGTAGGAGCAAAGGGAGAGCGCAGGGGCCCCAGCGGTATGAGATGCGGATGCCCAGAGCCAAGAGGACCTTCAGAAAGCACTCAGCCTCGCTAGGTCTCACGGAATTTGTAATTCTTCGTAATGGAATAAAGAAAGAAAGAAACTCACATAGGAGGAGCTAGTGGCTCGGAGCACAGGAGACAGGATCAGACGGATCCAGGTTCAAGTACTGAAGAGCTGTGTGGCCCTGGAGAGGTATTTAGTGTCGCTAAGACATTGTCATTGCATTTAAGATGGGAGTCGATACAGAATCTCTTCACAGGGTCGGGAAATTTAAATGACATAGTAGAATAGGAAAGCCCTGTTCCATGAAAGAGTAAAAATTCAGTGAAGAGCCGCTTAAAAGAGAACAGCTGGCTTCCCAGCCCCACCTCAGCATCTAGCTGGCTCGGAGGGGAGGACGGAGCCTGCGGGGGGTTGTCGAGCTGCCCTCGCTGTCAGAGGTTCTAATTTTAGTGAACCTTCTTGCTGTTCGCTCCCCTCCTTCCTCGCTTCCTCATACCTCCACACGCTATTAAAAGACCTTTTGGCCCACCTTTTGGTGACATCCAAGGATTTCCTACACCCAGAGATATTTAACATTCTCCAGGTGCTCGAGGCAGGGCTTCAAGGTAGCACAGCTTCACCTGGATTTGGATCGGGAGACAAATTGCTTCTTCATTATGGAACCAGTGAGAAGCATCCAATTTTTAAGGTGGTTAAACTTGCAAGAGGGCAACAGAGGACCGAATGAATGTGTAATGAAGAATTACCCTCACATGGGGCAAAGCATCCTCGAGGGGAAAACAGAAAAACCGCCATACGTGCACACAGCCCTCGTGCCTGGAAAGATGTTCTGTGACAGTAGAAATAGCTGGAGTGAGGCTACTCTCCTAAGATATGACGAACAAGACAGGACGTATGGGCAACCCCTCACTTTTCCTAAGGCAAGGGGAGCCTAGGGGTCAGGCACCATTTAGCGAGCTTTCCTGTCCCCCCATCACCGGCACAGGCCTCCCTGCAAGTCACAGAGGTGCAAAGACTCCCGTGGTCTCTGAATCCCCCTGCTGGCCTACTCCCCCACCGTGCTGCTGTTGATAAACACCCTCAAAACAGGTCTGGACAAAGAGAGAGAGAGGCATGGACATATATACACTACCAAACGTAAGGTAGACAGCTAGTGGGATGCAGCTGCATAGCACAGGGAGATCAGCTCGGTGCTTTGTGACCTCCTGGAGGGGTGGGATAGGGAGGGTGGGAGGGAGGGAGACGCAAGAGGGAAGAGATATGGGAACATATGTATATGTATAACTGATTCACTTCATTATAAAGCAGAAACTAACACACCATTGTGAAGCAATTATACCCCAATAAAGATGTAAAAAAAAATAAAAACAGGTCTGGTCTTACAAGGCACCAGAAACAATAGCCCAGTTGCCTGGGGAACCAGGGATCCATGCACAAGGCTGGCAGGTGCCTCTGGGGCCCAGGTGACAGGGGTGGAAAGGCCAGCTGCCCTAAGCCTGTGACACACGCTGTGGGTTCCTGGGCTACTGGGGAAATCAGTAGCACTCAGTGCCTTTATCTGCCGTGAGGAGAGGCCGTGGACATTCCACAGCCAGCTGACCTCTGAGCGAGGGAATCGGCTCCCATTCCTGCCAGCTCTCACTCCTCAGCTTCTCCAGCCATTCTTCACCAAAAATTCCATGTCAAAGTGGCCTCCAAATAGAACTCAAAGGAAGTCCACCCAGGCTAGGCTTCAACCCAGGGCAAAATCCAGTGCACAGAGATCCACGACATCCCTTCAGAACCCTGCAAACACTGACCTTAAACACAAAGGGGGGATGTTAAATCGATATAAGATGATAAGAACAGCAAGGCTTTCTTCTGCAGTTGCAGAGTCCACACACAAGTCCCCACCAGCCACTTCCGGACCCTCCACCGTCTGAGGCATTTTCTTGCTCCTACTTGCCAGAGTTTCCAGCTGCTCTGCCCGTCTCCTGTGCCTTTAATGCATACACAGCTGAGCCAATCCACATGCACCCCTCCTCCCTAGAATCTCTGGTCCTCTGCTTGCATCTAGAAATAAATGGTTTTCTTTTCTAGCTCTGCAGAATACCCAGGTGTGCCAATCAACACTGTCTTTGTTTATGTGGCAGTGAGACCTCTGTGGGTTGCAACAGGACACCATCCCCCCTGATCTGCTGGCACTGATCTCTGGGTATATGAGAAACAGAAACTGGGAACCGACTTTCAGGCCCCAAAGAGCGTCATTTTACCCTTCAGATAATCCAGATGCACACAGTGGGGTGCCGGCCAACTCCAGCTTTTAGAAACGCATGTCTCAGCTCCCTGACCAGCCTCCCCACCCCGAGCGGACCAAGGATGGAGGGCTGAGTGACAGATGCTAGAATCAGCTCCACCTCCGGTCCACTGACCGTCTGCAAATCCTGTACATTTCCACCCACCCCCAGTTTTTCATAGTTGATCCCTCTATAACCACTCTAGCCCACTAATTAAGAGTGTGTTTGTATATATGTGTGTGTGTGTGTATGTGTGAGAGAGAAAGAAAGAGAGAGAGGCTTAAATACATGCATAAGAAAATATATACATTCTAAAAACTTGTTTCTGTGATGACGGGTAAAAAAATCATGAATTCAGGACCTTTGCAGCTGCAATCCCTCCGTCTCAGAGGCCCACACCGCTGTCCCTCGCCTCCCGCCTGGCCGTGCCGAGCACAGTTGTTAGCTGCCTCCCCAGCACTTCCTGTGCTATAGCCCTCCCACCACTGTCTGTCCACCCCCATCTTCCTCACAGCACCAACACTGCTGACACTATGAAGGTATTTACGTACTGATTTCCTGTCTGCAGACAGATCCCAGAGTGTAAGCTCCATGAGAGCAGAGATCCTGTCTATTCAATTCATGTCTGGATTCCCAGGGCCTAGAGCTCAGCCTGCCTAGAACATGGTGAATGCACAACTGTTCATCAAAAATTGTTAAATAAACACATGAGTGAATTCTAACAAACAGAGGTCCTGAGTCTCACCCTAATTTAATACTAACAAAATCTGGGACCTCAGAAAATGACTTCGTCTCCGTGGGTCTCACCCTTCTTGTCTGTAAAGCGGGATCCGGAGACAAGACAAGCAAAGTACCGCTGTCTGTTTCTAAGTCTACCTGAATCCCCTTGAGGTCAACAGGTGATGCAGGGGGCCCACCCTCCCAGTGACTTTCAGGTGACCCTGGGTGATGCTGTTTCCCGTGCCCAGGAGTCAGGGTGGAAACGCAACCCTCTGTGGAGCTTCCCACAGAAAGGCCTGCCTGAACGCCTGCTTGCAGACAATCCCAGGTTGCGTCCTTTGGTTTTGCAGGAGAAAGGCGGATTGCCTTTCCTAATGAAGCCAGCCACTAATACCGACAAACCGAGAGTCAGGGCTCTCTCCTGGGTCCCACAGAGAAGAACTCGTAAGGAGAGGGAGAGGCATTTCCAGGGAAGGCAGGAGGATGGCTTTGAGGCTCCTGTGTCTTCTCCAGGCTGAGCAATGCCTTCCTGAGGCACCAGAAACTAATCCCTCGGTTTGGCTGTTGTCCTTTCAACCATCCCTCGAGGCCTCCGTATCTCAGAGACCCCGAGGGAAGAGAACAAGTGTGCTCACGGCCTCCACGTGTGCCCACCCTGAGCCACGCCTGCTCCTGCAGCCCCCCGCTGGCGGAGAGCGCTGCCTGGCTCTGGGAACTGAGGCGGCTATGCTACCTGTGCCTGCGAAGGGAGAATCACCTTCGACTCCTGGAGAGGCTTCCATAGCAGAAAGATTGAGAAGCAAATCTCCCTGCCGCCTCTGGCGCCAGATGTGTACACCAGGGGGGCTGCACCCCATTCCCCAGGAGCGGCTGAGGCTGGGGAAGATGTGCGGGGCTTGGGGAGGGCCCAGGAGGGGCGGTCCAGGGCAGAGGACAGCTCAGGGCCCCTGCCCTGTGTTCGCAAGGACAGAGGCCCCTCAGCTGCCCTGGCCTGGCTCAGGACGATGCTGGCTTGTGAGAAGGCAGCTGGTGTTGTGAAGGGTGAGGACCCAGAGTTCAGGTGGCAGGGGGAGCCTGGAGGGGTGCTGGTGGCACCTTAGGCCTTCCTGAAACTTTTGCTGAGTCATTAGTTTGGGGACCTCACGAGGAGGAAGGATGGATCCCTGAAATTCGGCACTACAAGGGGACGATGAACCCCAAGCCCTCTCCAGGGAAGAGTGCCGTGGTCATTGGTGTCTTCGCCTGTCCCTGGGGACTGCAGCTTGCGGGTTCTCTGTGCTCACCCCACCCCCAGCCCCTGCAGGGCCCGGGCCATCCTCGCTCCCCCAGACCCCATAACCACAGGGCCAGCACTTGCCATCTTGCCAGCTACCCGGGTCACACCCAAGTGTCCCTCACTAGATAAAAAATTAAATTGTGTTAATTAAAGTAATGGAAATCAAGTACCCTGATGGGGCCACAGGGCCCACTGAGATGGGGCCAAGCCTTGTGCTGCAGTGTCCTTCTGGGCACACAGGAGTTTCATCTCCCCAGAGCTAGAGCAGTTTCTCAACTGTTGGCGACCAGGATATTTACTTCAAAACGATGAGTCATCGGATTACACTTCACTAACATTTAAGACTCAGTTAACTTATTTGCAGCTCTCTGCCTAGCACTGTAATGGATTTAACAAAAATCACTCAGGTTTGAAATCAAACTCAGGAACTTCACAAGAGGACTAAAGACCAGCTACTGTTGGGTGGCTGGTGGGTTTTTTCCTACTCTCCTCCTGGACCACATCTCCTCAGAACAGCTTGAAAATTCATCACTTTTATAAATATCGCTGTACAATTTAAATTACACAGTCATGATTTCACTTTTTTAAAAAAGTGCTGTAAACGCAGAGGCTAAAGTCTCCTTAGCAATGTCCCTGCAGTTTTCTCAGTTTATTCTGAACTGCCAAAGCAGCATGGGATGAGATCCCTAATAGCCTTCACCGTGAGAGACTAAACCCCGCAAGGAAACACTTCCTTAAACCCCACTTCCTTCTCTATCAGTCAGGATCCACAGAAGTCTGCGCCGTCATCAGCTCGCTCTACCCCTCCCTAATAGCCTTCACCGTGAGAGACTAAACCCCGCAAAGAAACACTTCCTTAAACCCCACTTCCTCCTCTATCAGTCAGGATCCGCAGAGGTCTGCGCTGTCATCAGCTCGCTCTACCCCAAACCCGGGGCGGGGCTCACGCTGACACAACAGCAGCCCAGGTGCGGGCCTGGGGCAAGGGACAGGATCTGCAGTCCCGGGGACATACCTCCTACTGAGTCACCGTGGGAAAAATGAGTCCCCTGACCGGCCCCTGGAGCCCTCGAGCCACAACTCGGCCCTCGGCCCCTGGAGCAAGTGTCTCTGACTTGGAGGCTGGCTGCGGTACCTGCTGGAACGGCCTTGGCTCTCTGTGCTCTGTTAACCTCCTCCGCTTGTCCACTGGCATCTGGAATCACCTTTATCCACCACACCCTTTCCTCACCCAGTGGGAAAAATCCCGGTCCGTGGGGATAGTCAAGACCTTCCTTCCCTCCCATCTCTCAGGGTCACTGTGCACCTTGCCCACTGTGCCGCTCAGACTGAGCAAAGCCACCCGTGGCGTGCTGGCCATCACCTGAGACCCAAATGACTCAAGAATCCTGACCTTCCTTCTCTCTTTTTGCAAACCCTCTTCTACACTCTGCCTGTATTAAAAGGCCAAACTCTACATACACATCAGAATTCACTGTCAAATTGGAAGTTCTCCTGTCCTTTGTTTTAGTGAAAGTATGGAAGGTCCAGCGAAGAGAAAAACCACTAATGATGCTACCTCCGTTGACGAGAGTCTCGTCTAAGTCTCAAGTTGCAACCTCAGCAATGGAGCCGTGTGTGGCATGCTCGCTGAGGGCCGCCCTGAGAACCACGACCCTCTGGTCAGCTCTCAGAGACGCCGAGGACCTGAAGACTTGCCCGGTGTGTCCCCAACAGACTTCCTCAGGCAGATCAGTTCTTCAAACCTGTGCCCCTCCTCACCATCAGGATCTGTTCCACATTAATCTAGATAAGCATATTTATCTCAAATAACATAAACCAGCCAGCCTGGCACCCATCGCAGAACCCTCGAATAACAGCACAACATCTAGAAGTGTTGTCATCACACCAAAGTCATGTCTGTTCTAAAGAACGTGGAATTTCTGGATACATCAAATCTCAGGGTAGGTATTATTTAATTCAGTTTATCCTCTCCCTCACCCCCGAATATTATGAATTCCAGTACCCTTTTAAAACAATGTGAAGCCATTCCTTCTGCAGGGCTACCAGAAGTAAGGAAAGATGGTCTTCTGTAGGATGGATCATGATAAATTATAGAACGTTGGCACCGAAAAGACCACAGCTAGCATCTGGTTCAAACTGTGATTTTATAGATGAGTTTTTAGAGAGATGAAGTAAATGATCAGAGCTCACATAGCTATTAAGTGGCAAAAAGCAGCCTGAAATCAGGTTTTTGGATGTACATTTTCACGTTCTTTCCACTGCCACCATTTTGTTTTGAATCTTCTTTAACGCCGACTTGAAAACGGATGTGGTGAAGTTCCCATCTAATCTGCAATGGCCATTCTGTAATTAAAGAACTTACAGGAAGGTATTCAAAGGACCCTTACAGTGTTCAAAGGATATAAACAGGGATTACTTTAAAAATAGGCAGTCACGATAGCCAAAATGCATTTGAGAGATTAAGCTAATTTAAACAAACTTATTGGCTGTTTTTACCCCAACGTTAATAATGTACCTCCAGGAATAACTGCTGAGTGACTATTCCCCCAACGTATCTGCCTGGCCACCCACCCCCTGGAGCAGTAGTGCCCCGTGAAGCACGCTCCTCTAGAATCACCCAGCCCCAGCCCTTCACTGAATGCTCTATTCTCGGCTGCAGCATCACTTCTGGGGTCATAACTGGTTTCCCTTTGCTCATCCCACCGCTAGAGAATGTACTGCTGGTGTAATTTCCCCACCACCGTGTGCTTTGTGGCGTGGAACCAAAACGTGCTTCTTTATAACTTCCTTCTTGTACTTTCAGATTTGTCATCTAGGGCCACCTGGAGCAAACCTCATCACTCTCCAAACACATGAAGAAAGTTCTCAGGGTTCTGCTAATTACATCCCCCCAGGCTAAAATCCAGCCAGGCCTCCCACGATTACGCTGATGACATTTCACATTCTAGCACCAGCCTGGTCCCTTCTGTTTAATTCTCTTCAATTACCAACATACCTCATAAAGCTCGGTGGCTGCGTGAACACAGACACTCTGCATCTGGTCAACCAATATAAACGAAAGCAAGGTGGCTGTGTTCCTGGCTCTGGACACTGGTATACCAATAAGAAGCCAGGAGATTTTACTAGAATAAGCTGGAATTTGATCTATTTTAAAGTAGTTCTTGACCCAAAGTTGAGGTTATTTAGCTCATCCAGATAGATAAAATTTGGTTATTTACATGAGAATGATGACGTAAGTGTTGAAACCTTGGGTACTTTGGAACAGACCCAGAGAGGACTAGACTGTGACTTAGATCCCCCTGCTGTGATGGATTTTGTTGTCAACATTACCATTGTTGTGGGCAAGGAGTCAGGGTCCTAATGGGAGTTGACAGGCCTGGCACAGGGAGGTTCCTCCTCTACCCTCAGCAGGAACGGTGCCCCGAATGCCAAGCAGAACGCTCCACAGTGAGCCGAAGTCCCGCTGAAAAATAAGCCTCAGCGTGTAACAGGCAACACCCGTTACTGTGCTGGGTAATTCTTCCTTCCAAAAGCAGAAGAGAGAACAGAGGCCAACATTCAGATATGCGAATAGTACTAGAGGAATACAGAAGAATGGACACCCTACTAAACGACTCACTGAAAACATGAAGGCCTAGAGGAGGAAATGCAGCCGCCAGGGTGTCTAGTCTCTGTGGGACCCCATCACCTTACAGAATGGCCATTGCAGATTAGATGGGAACTTTACACATCCATTTTCAAGTCGGCCTTAAAGAAGATTCAAAATAAAATGGTGGCAGTGGAAAGAACGTGAAAATGTACATCCAAAAACCTGATTTCAGGCTGTGTTTCACCACTTAATAGCTATGTGAGCTCTGATCATTCACTTCATCCTCTAAAAACTCATCTATAAAATCACAGTTTGAACTAGATGCTAGCTGTGGTCTTTTTGGTGCCGACGTTCTATAATTTATCATGATCCATCCTACAGAAGACCATCTTTCCTTACTTCTGGTAGCCCTGCAGAAGGAATGGCTTCACATGGTTTTAAAAGGATACTGGAATTCATAATATTCGGGGGTGAGGGAGAGGATGAACTTAATTAAAGACCTGTATTTTGGGCTGAACACAAAGTTGTGTTGCTGTTTATTTACTCTGGACACTGCTGTTGCCAGAGAACTAACTGCTTGTGCCATTCTGTCTGTGTGTTCTTCAGGACTCAGTGGTTCATTGGTACCTTAGCTTCTGTTTTTAAGCCACTTGGGAAGCGACTGTGGCCAGAGAGAGGCAGGTGGCTGCCATGGCTCTCCATGGCTGGGCTCACTGTTTCCTCCCCCACGAGGGCAGCCTTACACGACTGCAGAAGTTCTCCCGGGAGCTGCACCTACTTTGCTTTGACGTGCAAGAATTACAAAGATGAGCTTTCTGGAGGCCGCTAACCCAGGTGGCATTTCCTTGGACATACCCTCTGAAGATCAGAGGGCCAACGGGACTCCAAACTGAGGCTATGGTTATTGCAAACCAAACGCAGGCTTAAATTAAAAGCAGCAAAACAATAAGACGTTCAAATGCTCTTATGAAAATTTCATTCTACATCCGATACGTGACTCGCTCTACACTGAGGCTGACCTCTGAAACTAAGGCTAAAGATGGAAACCAGGGGCTTCTAGTAGAGGAAGACCCCATCTGCATTTGGACACAGCAACAAGCTATTCATTTCATTTCCAAATTAGCAGAGAGATTATCTTGACATGGAAAAGAAAGCTCCTGCTGGCCAAATTTCTCTTCCCCTGATGGGGCTGGAAGTTGCATAGCATTTATTTCAACATTAAATGTACTTGGGGGAGAAATCCAGAATCAGGCAAGAAAAGAAGGATCCTCGAAGCGCTTGAATTATTATAATCCCAGTGTGTGTGGGTGTCCATAAAACACAACGATGAGCTGAGAGAAAAGGCGGCAAGAGGAGAATCCTAAAAGAATGTGGTGGAGGATGGGGGAACCTAAATTAAAAGCCAAATGCACAGAGCTTGGTAATACACAGATAAATGTCATCCTGTTGCATCTGACCAAGAGCCAGTTGTACGTGTGTTCTGTTGCTCAGCTGACGAAAGCTATTCCTTTTCCGGCAGGGAGAAAGGACTCGGGGCAAAGAATGTGTCTTCTTTGATTAGTCAGTTTGACTAAAGTCTCTGCTACTGAACTGTGTGTGTTCAATGACCATTCATGGAATGTTCCGTGATTGTGTAGAATAAGTTCTATTGCAAGTGAGAGCCACTGACTGCCCAGAGCCCAGATGCCCACGGAGTCTCCTCCAGCACATCTCAGCGGTGAGCTGCTTGCGGGCAGGGGCGATGCCTAATTCCAATCCCCACGGCACCCAGCGGGACGCCTTGCCCAGGGCAGGTGCTGGGTAACTGATAGGAGACGCTTTCCTAACTGAAGGGAGGTGTTTGGCCACACAATCCATGAACTAACCACAGCGAAACATACAGAAGGTTTACTCAGGAGATGCTCAACCCACTGGAGACGTGTCAACTTCCCCCTGCCCCTCCATGCTGCTAAAAGAACCGTTTACAAACAGACAAGCACACCATTTCTGAGAGGCTGTAGAACTTCGTTACCAAGTTCTAAGGTTTCGTGGTTGATGCGGCCTTAATGGCGATAACAACTGATGGCAAGATGCTATTCCTTATCTGACCTGTGTGTGCTTCCTGATGAAGAAATCACAAACTCCTTTTTGTTAGTAGAACAGCCCTGATACAAGAGGAGAAGTCAAACCATGTCGAGGAGAAGCACACAATGTGGACAGATCCAATCCATGTTTGAACCGGAAGTAAGAAGGACCTACCACGAGCTGGATGCAAAGATGAAGACGACATGGCCTTGACCTTCAAAGAATTGCGTCTAGTGAGGCAGAAACAGCACCAGGAGGAGACAAGGGGGCAGAAAAATTCAACTCGTGCACCTTGAAGGCAAGGGGCTCAGGTTCTGGTCCCACGCGTGCACCTCAGTAACCCAGATACCTCAGCAGTAGCCTGGCTTCTCCAAGCTCCACTTTCTAACACCCAAAACAGCATTCATTGTATCCGCTTCATACTCGGTGAATACGGAGGCTTTAGGCAGACCATGTACATGGTAACCACTCAATAAATCTAAGCTCTTACTTTTATGAGAGGCTAAGAAGGTGGCAGAAGGGCAGGACAGAGTGCATTCCCTTCACTAAAAGTGGCTGAATATTTGATGTCTCCTTCTTGAGTACGGACTGGAAATGAACACCAGCATGTCCATAAACTGTGCTGTCCATTTATGACAGTTAACTGTTCACTTAGCTGTCTGCAGTTTTGAGGAAATCTTTAACTTTTTTCTTTAATTAATTTATTCATGTATTTTTGACCGCATTGGGTCTTCGTTGCTGCGTGTGGGCTTTCTCTAGTTGCGGCGAGCGGAGGCTACTCTTCGTTGTGGTGCGCGGGCTTCTCATTGTGGTGGCTTCTCTTGTTGCAGAGCACGGGCTGCAGGCGCGCAGGCTTCTGTAGTTGTGGTGCACGGGCTTAGTTGCTCCGCGGCATGTGGGATCTTCCTGGACCAGGGCTCGAACCCGTGTCCCCTGCATCGGCAGGCACATTCTTAACCACTGCACCACCAGGGAAATCCCAAAATCTTTAACTTTTTAAGTGCTGGTTCCTTGTGTAGCAGTGTCTTCATCCTCAACTCTTATTTCGGTTCTAAGGAAAAAACTCCTTCAGGTATCACAGTGGAAGTACCCGAACCAGGGGGTTCCATTTCACAACCTGTAAGTGGCGTTCAGAGTGCAAGCAAACAGGACTACTCACAGGATGGACTCTGAGCCTGGCTACCCTGTGTGAGAACACCCTGCTTGCAAGTGGAGAGTGGTACCAGCCAGAGATGCACCAGTGTGATCTCTTCCTATCCAGGGATAAGAAGACCCACACCTCCAGGATCTTTGTAGAATCTGTTTAAGATGCCTGGGCCACTCCAAACACGGCACTTTCCTTCCCTACAGATTTTGTGCCATCTGTGGCCACATTCCCCTTGGAGTTTTCTTTTTGAAGGTGAGGAATGAGACAGGAAGAACACAGCTGTGCTTTCCAATCCCAAATGGAAATTATGGAAGATGCTAAGTAGTCAGAAAAAAATATTTTGACTTATGCACAGAGCACACATCTCTGGAAGCGAGCAGACAGAAAGAACAATTTCTCTGCAGGAAAATCCATGTCTTCCCTAGACACTGACCTTCTCGTAAGAAGCACCCTTTTGTTGACACACAGGTGGTGCCCAGATAGTGGGCTGCATTACATGGGCCGCACCACGTGGGCCACCTGGTCTACCCAGCTCAGGCACAGCTCAGGCACAGCAGTGAAGAAGTTCCCTCCACAGCAAGAGAGCAGTGGAGCCCACAGAATCTTCTTGTCCTTTTAATTCCACGAAGATCTGCGGAGAAGAGCCAATCCTGTGTTGATGGCTTCATTTCTTCTCCTCAGTCACTGCAGCAGTGCTGCTTCTAAAAGGGACAGCCCCCTCCTCTAGGGAACCAATGGCCTTGGAATTCTACAAAATGGCACTAAATGTCTTCAAAATCAAAGGGAGAATGTAATTTAAGTGACACTCGGATCTTCCCACAGCTTCTCTGTACCTACACGCTGGAACGCTGACTGGTGACAGGTCTATAGTTTAGGGTAACACACAGTAGGGAAAAAAATGATGGTTTTTCAACCATGTATTTCAGGAAATTGACAATTTTAATAGCACACTTCTAATGGAGAACCATCCAGATCTCCTTCCCCCAACTCTTTAGGTTGAAAACATCCGTAGGACGTGAGCACGTGAGGTATTTGTAAAGAAATTAGCATCTGTCCTCTTTCCAGAAACGGAGGCGGCGATGTGAAAGCAGAACAAAGGAAGGCATGGGAGCACCACCCTTAGCAGCAGAGTAAGGGCTGGGCTGAGAAACTGGGGACGGGGACGGACACGGACAGAACATCACACCCTCCGCCCCAAACTACTGTTTTTATGTGAAACGTTGCAGACTCCATACTTAGAGGCCTAGACCATTATTCTAACTTAAGAACCAAGCAAATGAATGTAGATTAAAATGACCAAAAATCAGTTATTTAAAAAAATTCAGTATCTACCATGTACGAGGCACACCCACTTGACAGCAGACACTTCTCTTTGGGAGGACACATGTGAGTGAGAGAGTCCAGCGCACGAGCAGACGCACACAGCACCATCTGGAAGCTGCACGGGAGTCTCGTGGGCCTGTCGTCATGGAGAGTTGGGGGGTGGAGGGACCAGTGGAGAAAGGTAAGGGCTGTGGAAGCCTGAGTGAGGAGTGGTGCACGAATGCCCTTAGGGTGTCTCTATCTCCATCCAATCAAAACGGATAAAAACCTCTCAGGTCGATAGATGGATAATTTGCTGATAGTGAAAGCTGTTTAAAAACGGACTGAGTCACAAAGAGAGAGCACAGAATTGGCTTTCCCCCACTCGCCATGGCTATTTTAGGAGCAGCAAATGGTCTTTCAAAGTCTTGTCAATATCTAGCTTTTGTGGTTGGGGGCTGAGTGTAATTAGGACTGGATTCAGGATGGTGTTGTCTGTGTTCCCCATCTCCCCCCTTTCTCACCTCCCATCCCCTTCTCAGCCCACCACAATTGAGCTTTCAAATTCATCCGTTCCAACAAAATGTCTTATCAAGGTCATCAACGACTCCATCTTACCAAAGTGCCAAGAGCCTTTCTCTCTTCCCTGCAGCATTGAATAGAAATGCTCTCGTCTCCGCACCTCTGTGACACTGCACTCTCCTGTTCCTTTGTTGTTTATTTGTCATCTACTAGGTAGTTAGATCACCTACTAGGCAGACCCTTGTTATCTGCTGGACAGTTGCTCCTTCTGGGTCACCTCCCTGACCTCTGAAAGGAGGATCCAGGCTCTGTCCTCAACCCTCCCCTCCCCCTTCCTCACACTCTCTCCCGGCTTGACCTCGTGCAATCGCAAGGTTTCAAACGCCACCCATATCCTTCTTACTCCCCAACCTACATCCTCAATCCAGCCCAAGTTCCAGAGCACAAAATTCGTACATCTAAGTGCCCACAGCAGGCTTCCCAGACTTAACACAGACACACACACACACACAAACAGAATTTCATGCCACACTACACCCATCACACACACACTTCCTCCCTTGAGATGCTTCCGTCTTAGCAAAGGGTACCACCGCTTACCTATTTGTTGAACCTAAACCCAAGAGTCATCCTTAATCTCCCTTTCCCTCTTATGCTATATTCAAACCATCGGTCGGTTTTCATTGTTCCACCGCCAACAAATATCTCAGCTCTTCAATTCCTTCCATCTCAGTGACTACCACCCAAGTTTATGCAGCTGTCTCTCACCTAGATGACTAAATTCTAATCCCTTTCCCTCTTTCTCTCCTGAAACCCATTCTCCATCGATCAGTCAGGATCATTTTAACATTCTAATCAGATCACTGCATTCCAATGGTTAAAACCTTCAATGCCTTCCCATTGAATTTAGAATAAACTTCAAATTTCCTATGATGCCTATAATGACTTAGATGACCTGGTTCATGTCAATTTGGGGACCCCATCTCCTGAAACTTTTCCACCGTCACCATGTTTCCACTTCACCGGCTCTCTTTCTGTTCCTCCAAATCAGGCAATGCTCAACGTTACCCCTGCTGCTGCCCCTTGTCCCTTGTCTCTTGTCATCAAAGATGCTCTTCCCCAAAAGCACCAAGTACTTTTCTTCTCAGAGTAGCTTTCACTGAGCCTCCTCTGACTGCCTGAGCTGAAGTCCCTCAAACGCATCACCAATCACTTTTTCTACCACTGCCTTGTTCATAGAAGAAATCTATTCATGTGTTTTGCATGTGTATCTTTCACGTGAATAGAAATGGGGAATCTCTGAAGACAAGGACTTTGTCTTACTCACTGCTCTGTCCTTGTACTTAATATACCCATAGACCAGTAGATGATCACAAGCTACTGAATGAATAAATGAATGAGTGAATGACTGAACGAATGAATGAATGAGGTTTCCCTGGACACAAGAGCAGTGAGGACTGGAGGACTGGGAAAAGTCAGTTTCCATTTCTCTCCCCCAAAACGAATATTTCCAACGGCCTGGATGGGGATCACTGTCAAGGTGGACTGGGAATCAGTAGATCCAGGTTCATGTCAAATTGTTTGATGGTGGGAAAGAATGGGCTTCAGTTTCCTCAACTATTAAATGAGAAGAATAATCCCTAATGTTACCATGAAGATTAATTAAGTAATCATTGCCATAGTCTCTAAGTTATAAGAGGTGCTAAAACGCTTTTGTCTCATGTATGGGCTGTATGTCTAAATATCTATTCCCATATTACAAACATTTCCAACGACAGAAGCTTCATCCCCTTCCCTAGAAGCTGCCTCAGAATCACATGTGTCCAAAAGTCTGCCTTTTTACTGTGAGCCCCCCTTTTGGTCAGTTCTCATTAGGGATGGAAGGGAGCATCTGGCCTGATTGCATATTTTAAGTGCTTAGTCTCCATGTGGATGGGGGTGGTAAAAACAGATGATGGGGAAGAAATCAGTCTGTGCCAATCCTCTGGTCTCTTCTCTCCAAGGAAATCAGCGAACTCACTGTCATCTGCTTCACCACCACCATCTAACTGGTAAGATCCTCGCTTGGCAGGCAGGAGCCTGCTCTCTGCTTCCAGCTACTCTGCCACCAAGCCAGATTCTTTCCAGACTGACTTTATCCCAGGGCGTCCCAGGGGTGCAAACTTTTGGATGATGTAGATAAAACAAAATTAGTGGCTTCCTGCCCGTTGTTTCCTCAACTTCCCAGGAAGGAGCCTAGGAAGGTCTCAAGCTGTAAGAATTTTACCCTTCCTGTGGGCATGGTGACTTAGATGACATCCTCCATCCACCTGCTCCCCACAAAGATTTTAAAAATTATACCTTGTATCACATTCCTGTCCGTTTACTATAGGCTGTGGAAGCAGACTGTCTCCTTTTTTCCCCATTGAGTGTAAGCAAAGTCTCTCTCTGCTGCAGCCCAAAACCTGTTTTCAAAGTCTGCATCTGCCACGTCTATACAGTGCTCCAGATTTACGTCTGGAGGACTTGTAGTCCAGGTTTTCAAAATTTACGTAGCTACTCATGTCCTTTGTGTGCTGTTGCCATTCACTGACTGGATGATAATGGTGATGGTGGGAGTGGTGGTAGTGGTGGTGGTGGTGGTGGTGATGGTGATGATGGTGATGGTGATGATGGTGATGATGGTGATGATGGTGGTGATGGTGATGATGGTGACGATGGTGATGATGGTGGTGACAACGGTGACGGTGATAGTGGTGATGATGTGGTGGTGGTGGTGGAGGCAGCAGTGACAATGATAAAAGGAAGAAAAAAAGAAGAACTAACACATCAGAATGCTTAGAATAAAACATAATTCTTACAACAACTCTATGAGGGAGGCATTACCATCCACACTTTACAGACACAGTAGAGATCGGCACAGAGATATTCTATGACTTGCTTGGCTGGTAAGCAGCAGGACTGGATTTTAGTTCCACTGGATTCAAATCCATGCAGTCGAACTCCAGGATACCAGCTCCTGACTAACAGACTGTTTAAACTTTGGTCAACTTTTAAAAGTACCTCTAACTTGTCATTCGTTAACCGTAAGTAGTAATAACTGTCATCTCCTACCTGCTGTATCTTTCTGTGTCCTGGATATTTTGAGAGCTATGGAAGAAAGATGCAGAGTAAGTAGGGATATATTATTAGAGTGCAACAGTTTCTAAATCCAGGATCAGTGTTTGCAGAGTGAGGCAACATGCATATTTACAGAAGGAAAGGTACTCTAAGAATTGGACTTTGCAAATGCCTTAGCAATAAAAATGAGATGACATGCACACAGAGCGTGGAGCTGTAGAAAGATAATGTCTCCTCAAATAAGTTGTTTAAAAAGTAGATAAACTTTTAGGCCTTCTTAAAGAGAACTGAAAACAATCCCAAGTGATTTAGAGAAGGACCAGGGTGTGGAGTGGAAAGAAGATGACTAGCTACAACACTGCACAAATACGTGACCAATCTCGTGGTTCCATTTACCTGTAAGAGAAAGGTCGTAAGGTTTACCCTGCCTAACAAAGGTAATAATGCTGAACACGAGGTTAAGGACTTTGAGTTAACGGACAGAGCGCTTCTGCAAACTCAAAGTCAATGCCAGTGACTTTTCAAGTTAGGTCTAATAGCAGCTGTCCCCACGGAATAGATACGGAAGCCTCGGTCCATTTTCTAAGTGACCAAACATAATGAGGTCTCTCTTGCAGCGCTTCCTTCCAGCACTTCCTGCTTTTCTGCCCCCAGGCACTGTTAATGCAGTTCACTCATTTTAACCACAGACACTGAGCCATAATTCAAGGCCACCTGGCAGAACGCAAAGAGCACTGGATTAGGAGTTGGAAGTCCAGGATTCTATACTCAAGCCATCCATGAACTCAATTTGTAACTGTGAACTAGAGTTAGAGAAACATAGAGCGGGAAAGAAACTGCTAGGCCATTCAGAGCAAAGCCAGCACTCAGATGAAGGGCTGACACTCCGGGAAGTGTTCAGCCTGAGGACGCATGGCTGAATAGGTGGCACAGCTGGGTCTGGAATGTCAGCCCTCCTGACCCCCAGCCCAGCGCTCTCCCTGCCTCACCGCACGCTTTTAATGCTTTCTCTTAGCTCAAGGAATCCAAGAAAGTCTTGAAGTGGTTCGATCTGCCGCCGCAAAACAAGATGGCAGCCGATAAAAGTGGTTAAGTGGCTAACTCTTCTGTCATTTAAAATACGGTTCAGTCAAATTCGGTACAGGTCCCTAAAGGTTACAGAAACACGTAGCTGAAGTCAGTCTGCAATTCACAGAATCCCTCGTTGTGCACGTGGGAACCACGTTCCTAATGGCCATACAAATCAGCTTTCTTCTTCTCTGTGTTAGAAGAGGGACCAGGGGGATTTAAATGGACTGTTTGTTCCGTCTGATGCGGTTGGTTTTGCCTGTAAGTAAAGAACATCTCCACCACCTTCTGAAAGCAGGTGGGGGGTCAGGGGGAGGTCCATTTGTAGAACTAGGCAAAAAGGGAGCCATTAGTAATGACAGAAATGACTGGGATCAGGTGGAATTTCTCCTCTCACCAGTAACTTAAAACTATGTCATTGGTACTTCCCTGGTGATCCAGTGGTTAAGAATCTGTCTTGCAATGAAGGGGACACCAGTTTGATCCTTGGTCGGGGAACTAAAATCCCACATGCCTCGGGGCAACTAAGCCCACGCACCACAACTACTGAGCCCGCTCACCTGAACTACAGAGCCCACGCACTCTGGAGCCCAGGTGCCACAACTAGATAGAAGCCTGTGCACGCACTGCAACAAAGCAAAGAGCCCACGTGCTGCAACAAAAGATCCTGCGTGCTGCAACTAAGGCCCGATGCAGCCAAAGAACAAATAAACTAATTAATTTAAAAAAACACAAAACACTGCGTTATATGTCTGACTTCACCACCATTAAGTTTCTTTTATTAAGAAATATAACTGGACACCTCTAAATGCTGGGGTTAGGACACAGACCTGACACCCCAGTACAGGAGGAAGGGTGTTTGTGTTTCCTGGTTACACTCCACGGTTTGTGCTCTAGGCACCGAATTTCCGAATGTCGGCAACAAGTTGTGTTGCAGCAGCTTCCACAGCACATTTAAACCAGAGAGATGGACGGGAAGGACTCCACACTGTTGCTTGCCCACACCCAGGGCTAGCTCTCTCTCTCCTGCTCCGACCAGGCGAGGAGGACCTTGGGGGGTTTTCAGGTGACCGTCCCCATGTGGACAGAGGGGACATCAGCTTACCTTCCCCTGCTATTTTAACTCAAGCCAATTAAGCCCTTCACTATCATTAATTGTCAAACTAGCACTTTTAGACTTGAGAAACCCCTCTGGCAATCACCTTTAAATTAGCCTTCAGCCCTCCAAACAGCTTTCATTAAAGTCACGGCTGGCATGGAGCCTGTCCAGGTTTTTGTTTGTGGTTACAACTTCACAGTGTCACAGGTGTGGCAGGAGCAGGACATGTATTAATTCTGAAACCTCAAGGTCTCATTCAGGTCAGGTTCAGATTTTTTCTTTTTTAAGCAAACACCCGTGCAAACAGTCAGCTGGCCAGACTCGGCTGACAGTTCATCTTAAAGGGCCTCCTGTAGAAGGAATCAACAAACTTCCTTGTCATCTTAGGAGCTGGTTCTACCAAAGCTAGACCAGGGGCCAGTTCTACTCAAAACAAAGGGCACGCTACGGCCATACAGAGATACGTTGAGAAATTCGGGTTATCTACCGGAACTGTCATTCGACAGTTTGCCCTAAGAAACGGACATAAACTCACGGCCACTCCTTGCAGGGCTCCTGGAACCAGCGCAGACTTGGTGACGCTAAATAATCTCTACATTATAACAACCCACACACTCCTCTGGACAAGATCACGGCTAGGAGAACCGCCATCTCAGGTGGGCTCCTTAGGGGAGAGGGGAAGATGATGAATCAGAAGCCCGGACGTGAGCTCTGCACCGATCCTCCTTCTCAGTAGCCACCTAACTCTGCTCACGTTACTCTACGTCTCTAGGGCTTCCTCGTCCATCTGCAGGATGTAGGTCATGACCCTCATCTTCACAGGGTTGTGGGAGAATTCACAGAAATAACGCATGGACAGTCCATGGCAGACGCTGGGCTAGTAAGCGGATGACGAGCCTGAGCTCTTCTAAGAAGGGAGCGTGGCAGGTGGGGGACCCCTTCCTGCGATGCAGACTCATGGCAGATGCTCACCTCAAGGACACCACCCCTCAGACACCATCTCCCAATTTCTCTTCAAATCTAATCTTCTCAAATCCCATCTTCTGTTCTTTGACAAGAAGCAAACTGAGAAGATTTTACAAGGGCCCGGAGCTCTTCCTTAAATGAAGACGTGTCCACCACTTAAATCATGCCCTGTGTTGAGCCTGAGAAGGAATGTTCCTCCTCCTTTTGGGGGGATAAACGTTCCTCCTTAAGAAACATTAACAAACATTAGCCCCACAATGCCCTGTCTCCTCCATGGTCTTCCATCAAATCTAGTGACTCTTTGGAATCCTTTTTTCCACCCCTTTCCTGCCAGATTACAAATATGCCCAAATCCCCCCAAAAATAACCACCAACACAAATCAGAGCTAAACCACAACCTCCCCAGTAAGCAGCCTTGCACTCACTCTCCCTCGATTCCCTGCCAACCCTCGGGGAAAAAGCGCACCTGCCGCTACTTCTCCCCTGTGCCCGGCCCGCCACACACCCTGGACTCCTACACGAGGGCTCCCTCTTCCCTAGCCTCTCTGTGGGTCACACTCATCTCACATAACAGCACCGCCACCTTCACAGGCGGCTCAGGTGGAAAGGGGTTTTCCTTTTCCTTCTCCTTCATCTCCCAACTGATGAACTGAAAGATGAACGAATGGATGAAAATGCTTATCAGGTTAATCTCTCCTCCACCACACCCGAAATCCTGCAGACCTCTCATTGTTCTGTCTGGTGATCACCTGGTCTGTTGGCCCATCTCCCCTCGAGAGTCAGGCAGGGACCCCATCTGTCTTGTCTTCTCAGCACTCTCTGTGGGGCTTCGACAAGATACCCAAGAACAGAGTTTAATGTACGAGAAGCTGAAACGCTGACCAATCTTCACTCCCACAGCTGCCGTGTTAGGGCCTCTTCTTCTCTCTGTGCTGCTGGAAGACCCTCATATTTATTCAGCACGATCTAGATGATTCACTCATTCGACAGGTATCTATGGAGCATCTTTCTGTGCTGGGCCCTGATCTGGGTGCTGGGAAGAAACAAAGAGAGGCTTTCTGCTCCCATGTAGCTTATATTCCAGGTGAGGGAAGCAACAACCAGGTAAGACACAAGTGCGTGTGAGCTGGTGATCAGGGCTCTCGAGGGGCCACGCTATTCAGACAGGTGGTCGGGAAAGGTTTTCCTGCTTCGCTGACCTCTGAGCAGAGACCTGGGTGGAAGGAAGAAGGGCCATCCAGAAGCCTGATGGGAAAGCAGCCCACACGGAGGGGACAGTGGGGCAAAGGCCCCAGCCCTTGACGGGCTCCTAAACAACATGGAGACCAGTGCTGGGGGGACCAGGGAGACAGGATGGGGGATGATGTGAGGAGGGGACTGGTGGGCCATGGCAAGAACAGTGGGGTTTATTCTGAATTGTAGGGGAAGCACCAGAGGAATTGGAAAAGGGACCTTGGTTTACTAAAGTCCCTTAGTAAACTAAGGTCCCAACACAGTTCTGATCACATTTCTCCCATATTAAAATTTTTATTTACTTGCTCTTTCCTCTAAGGTAAATAAGTAACTTCCAAATGCCTTTGCTTGGCATTTAAATTCCTCTGTGATCCAGACTTTCATCACCCCCCCACCATCTCCTCACTTCCTTCTCAAGCCAAGCTCGCCGCCTGTGCCTGTGGACTCATGCCGGATCCTCCTGCCGTCGGGAAAGGCTTCCATCCTCTTTCATAACTGTTCCCAACCGTTAGGGCGCCACACGACGAGCAACATCTTCTTGGAAGTCACGTCCCGCCGACACAGTACTGATGACTGTATCTGGGACATCACCGCATCAGCAACTGTTTAGTTAGCATCTGCTGTGGGTCAGGCTCTCCGCTGGGCACTTCTCACTTAATTCTTGCAAAGATCCCATGAAGTAGAGTAATTAACGTCTCACGTCCATCTTGCAGAGGCGAATACAAAGGCTCAGCTTGTTAAGCAATTCCCAAGACTGCATCCCAAGCACCTCAAGCAGCCAAGGTCAGGCCCAGGTGGCTCAGATGCTCGAGGCCGTTCATGCGTTTGTATCATTGATGGTGGCTCCTGAGTAAGGTCTCCTCCACCGAAGCCCCTTCACTGCATGGACTGTATTTCACTCATCTTTTTAGCCTCAGGCTTTGAGTAGTTGCTTAATGATTACCTGCCAATAAATGAAACTTTGAAAATGACAACCAGGGGGATATCTCAGAGGCTTCTTCCTTGAAAAATCCTTCATTTGCTCACTTTTTATTTAGTTTCTCATTTCTGTATCTATGTGGCCCACAACCCTATGTGACCCCAACATGCAAAACTGTGTGCTTGAACTACAAGCACTGAACCCAAGGAGCTTAGAATCCAATTACAGGAAATGAAAGATGGGAATCAACATTTATTCACACCCATAATGTACCAGGCACTCTGCCAGAAACTTAACATCTCTTTTCTTATTTAATTACGCATCAGGATGCATTATCAATACCAGGAAACTGAATCTCAAAGAAGGTAAACAGAGTTCTTGAAAGCACACGGTAAGGAAGCAGCAGAGCTGAGATGTGAGTGTATGTCTGACCAACTCCGTAACCCCTTCTCTTTCCATGACAGCAACCTGGGGCCAGATGTTATCATTCTACCCACACCATTACAGCACACGAGGAGGTGCCTGCACAACCAGACTTCACTGCAAGGCACAGAAGGCTTTCCAGAAGCCCACAGAGCGAGGGCTTGGGAACGAGGATAAACGCAGAGAGGCCCAGGCAGCCTTGCTGCTGTGAGCGCGAGAAAAGGGCCTCGGCGCCTGGAAGCACATGATTTTGACAGTCACTGTGGAAAGCACACAAACAGGAGGCTTTTAACACGTGTTGGTGGGGGGGGGGGG